>NC_136614.1:22083676-22143676 GCF_933228915.1 Telmatherina bonti | reverse complement strand
TACATACATATATATACTAATGAAGAAAATAAAAATAATCATAAATATTAATACTAATAACAATAATAATAATATTTCCTCATCAATTCGATAATTAAATAAATTCGTGAAATAAAAGGAGTTTGAAAAAGTAGTGGGAAGAAGTGTACACTTATCTGGTGTTCCCACCCCTTTCTACTCAGAAAGTAAAATCTAAATGAATGAAAAAAAATTAAATTGGACACATAACGCAAACCATGTGATCTAATGTTGTAGAAAATATAACTTTACAAGTTGCTGTGATCTTTTATTAGCAAGAATCATTGTTGTATTTAAAGAAATTTTATATTATAAATCAAATCAGATTTTGTATGACTTTTTTTAAATGTCAACCTCTAAATATAAATAAAACAATCAATGTTTTATTCTATAGTACAAATTTCCCTGACACACAACATCCCACAGCCATGTTTTTGCCGCAGTAGTTACAGTACAGCAGCAACAGCTTAAGAAATGTCCTGCTAAAGATGCTGAGGCCTCGATGTAATCAGTTGTTCTAAAAGTATCAAATATTTCTCCACCCCATGTCAAGCATGCCATCCAGAATCATAAAGAGCCAGCTGCTGGGGTTTTTCAGCACCATTAGTGAGCTGGAAAAACCCCTCCTATGTGGCACCACCTGCTACTGATCAGCTGATGTCAATTCTGTGGCAGTGTTTGCTGGCTTTAGGTGTGTTTTAAACCTGGTGGTTGCTCAGAAAAGAAAATTATATTGAAGATTGTCAATTTTGAACAAAGCTCATTACATATTTTAATACATATTGTGAAAATATTGTATGTCTCTAATATCTATTAACTTCTTAAGGGGTTTCATTGTCTATATGTAACTGTAACAACAAAATGTAGTTTTGTAAAATAGAGTCATCTCTCCGGGTATGGTGTTGTTGCTGTGTCACAACAAAGGACCTGGATGAGCTGGGTGAATGGTAGCAGCAAGAGGCTGTTTTAGTGAGCCGGCCTCGGTCACTGATCCCTTAAATGTCCAGCTGAGGCAGATAAAAGGTCACAGGTTCAATGGAAAAACTCTCACGTAATTACAACTCGCGGAAGGTATGGTGTCAGTAACCGCTGCCAGGAGCCAATTCCTGTGGCTAATAGCAGCGCTAATACCCCTTAGCATTACTGTATGGCGTTAAGTGATGCAAGAATTTTCTGAACTAAATTTGTGCTGTTTTTTTTTTAATTTTTTTTATTCTTTAGTTTGTGTTTTGAATCTGTTTTTGTCTCTTCTGGCAAAGATTTTTTTAAAAAAGGATTTTTAGTGTTTTTGGTATTAATCCTATCTCTGTAGGTCTTTAAGCACGCATTACATCATCATGTTAACACATTAGCATATTTTTTAAAAAGCATGTCACACTGAAACAGTAGCAAAGAACCCCCACACACCTACTGAATTTCTATCATGAAGGAAAATCTTTAACAATCTGAATAAAAGACACTTAAGCCTTTGCGCTGTAGAAATGCAAGCCGGATGTTTTAGTGATAGTTGGGTGTTTTTGTAGAGATTTTCTGACACTGCTGTAATGTGGTGGATGAATACAAGCTGCCAGACTATTTTGGCAACCTACACCGCTGTCTCGCCCTCGCCCGACCACAGATAGGGATCAGCAGTCCTTCCTGAGTGAACGTGGCTACCAGGGTAATGTTACAGCCTTATTTTCCTTCGGCCACATACACAAAAGATTAGTAAAGCCATATCCAATATCACAGACTGTCAGGTCCCTTCCCAATCAATAGGCTTAGATCAGAAACCAATCTATATACTAAGATTACATCATCATAATGAAAATACACTGTCTATATTACATTGTCTTTGACGTTTTATGTATTTCTCTGAAGAGAAGATCAAGTGCCCTTTGACCTGCTACTTTTTTTCATGTATCTCAGACTTGTCTAACAGTGTATGTGTGGGCCTTGTTTGCTTTTTAGGGTGTCGGAGTATAGCTGGCAGGCTGCAGCTGAGAGTCAGCACCCACCCAGAGGCTCTGTGCTGGCCTGTCCTCACTGTCTGGCAGGTGATAGATCAGACACGGAGGCTAACACGTGTTCCTCTGAAGAGGGGGATTTAGTGGAGGACTGACCTCTTTACAACCCTCTCATACAAACACATGACACACATTCACATACACACATATCAAATGTATATTACCCCTGACAAGCAACATGGAACTGGACTTTGAGGTCCATGTTTTGTGCCAACATTCTTCTGCCGTTCTTATAGTTCTCTTTTGCCTACTCAACAAATAAAAAAAATGTGCGAGTTTTCACAACACAAGCAGCTTCCATACAGCACACCAGGGATCCTGGGATCGATGCAGCCATCTCCAGCCTTGCAGATGTTTTCAGTTACAGACACATTTGTGGTCAGGGTGGCTCTGTAATGCACAGTAATACCCCTTATGGACACAGCCGTTCAGCTTTATAAAAAGTGTAAAACATGATGAAGGGTGCAATGTCAGTGTGCAGTTGTGAGAGAACAACTCCAGCTTTGTCTTGTCAGCCTATTGAGAGTTAGAGCAGGTGGGCCACCATCCTGCATCTCCCCTTCTGCTTTCCCTCCTTTCCAGCGCAGCCCACCCAGAAATAAAACAGATCTGCCCGATGTTCATTGTAACTCTTCAGAAGCTGGCAGACTGGGCCTTTAGCGATGGCACTGGAAGGGCAGTGTGCTCAATAAAGGGTGAGAGGCTGTTTAGGAGGAGAGGGGGTGCATTGCATCCCTCTGATTTTTCCCAGCTAAAATAGGGAGCTCCTAATCTCCCTTTGGCAGTGTTAGCAAGCCAGCCAGTTCTGACACATTCTCTAGAAAGAAGCGCTTCTGACAGGTGAGGAGCTGAAAATAGTTGCATGAGATAGACACACATTTACACACATTTAGAAAGTAGTGTGCAATCTGGACACACACTGTGCAGTAGGGGCATGAGCATTTATCAATAGGATCTGTTCTCAAGCTTCTTCTGCATAAAATAATGCTAATTAGTTTTGTTGGACTTTTTTCTTTAACATCTTTTATTCCTTGAACTTAGTCAGTATATTGAAGATACTTCTATGTTTTGATGGATGGTGACGGGTGGCAAAGGGTTGTTTTTCGGTGGTATAGTAATTATTCACTTATGTCTGGTGTTTTATAAGCACTATCTTCAATGTTAATTAAATGAAAAAGGGAATAAAAGATTACATTGTACCTGCAACATGGAGATAGAAAAACAACTATGACTGCAAGATTTTTGTGCACATAACTAAAAATAATCTTATTGTACATAATTAATAAACCAAACCAGATAAAAACAGCCGAATAAAAAATTAATTTTTATTATTTTTTTTATTTATTTTTTTGTGTTTCTATTTTTGGTGTTTGTTTCAAGGACAAGAGAACATAAAATCAATATTGGTAACTACAATATTTAAATAGAGATCTTAAATAGCTTAATTTTAAACACATTAAATGGATCTAAAAGGTGCCTACAGTACACAAAGCTTCAGGAAAACACACCTGCTTCATTCAGGACTTTTGCTTCTAGGTTCTATAAGTCAATAAAGATAGTGAATGTGAAAGGGAATCTGGGGTCAGGTGGCCGTAAAGATTGCTCCAATGTAAATATGCCTCATCATCTTTCCACACACACAAACACACATAACAGGGATAGACTATCAGCCTGCATCGTTGTTTCTTAGCCCAGCCCTCTCAGGCGGCACATATATACTTCATCACCTTATAACACCAAGCACACACACTTATGTTATGCCGTTATTGCTCTCTTTCTAGATTTAGATTTTTTTTATCACACTTTATGTGTTAAGTAAATACATGCAATGATTAAAAAATTAATAAAGATGATAATTGGATGTTTTTGGGATGTTGATCCTCCTGCTACAACTTTTTTTCCCCAGCTCTGCATTGTTCTGAAGCATGAAGGCTGATGTGGTAGTAGTGTGTTAGGTGTGGAATGTGGTTCTGCCGATGACCTCCCTCTTCCTCAGCCCCCAGCCCTCCACCAGGGGCCTCATCCAGCTGTCTTGTTGTGGTCAGATTCTCAGTACTGCTCCATATCACATGGGGAGAGATAATCCTGCCTTGGTCAGATCACAGGCTGGCTGGGACAGGCTGATCTGTCAGGGAAGAGATGTACACCCGATGCTCAGAGAGAGAAAGAGAATGAGACCGACAGAGGGACACGTGAGAGAAAAAAAAATGAAAATCTTGCAGAAAACTGATACACTCAGCCAAAAATGGCAGCATGCTGTGTCTCGTCCCTCAGACCTCCCATTCTTCAGCATTATCTAACTCTTCTTTTTCCTCCAGCTTTGTGTCTGTTGTTTCCAGTGCCACTAAGCTGTAAACTTAAACTGGTTACCACTGAGCTCTTAATTCTTGTTAACGTCTCTTAATTATGAGCCAGTTGGACGTTTCAGTTCAAACAGCCCCTGTGGATCTTGGAATTCAAACTCCAGCTGTTTGGTCACTTGTCGCAACTGCATGACCCAGCAGCCCACAACTGTGAAACCAGTGTGTATATGTGTGTATTTGTGTGTAACTAGTAGCTGATAGGGATAAAACCAGAAAAAACTTGTTGTTCGTCTTGAATTTATTGTTTATACCTGATTAATGTGCTTTTACATCACACAAGCTTATTGTTGTGAAAGCCTTTACTGAGAGCATGTCCCTTCATTGGGCCTGTGTGTTTGTCATTAAATAGAAAGAAGCGTCTGAATTAATTTAATATCTGGAGTACATGCACACAGTTTCGCGAGGTATAATTTGTAATTTTAAATTTAACTTAAGCAAGAGTAATGGTCAAAAACAAGAGCTACTGCAAACCCAGCTCCTAGCTGCCTAACTGACTAATTAAAACCACATCCACATGTGTTCAAAGAACAAGAAGTCTATTTGCAAGCCTTATTGATTACTTTAAGGCGTACAAATGGAAAGCTGTGTTAGGAGAGGGGCTCTCGATTTAGCTTCAATCTGCCAGGCATAAAATGATCTCACTGTGTTTGCTGGGAAGAATGAGCTCCCTCTGGGCAAGCTGGGTAATTAGGTTAGTGGATAGTCGGTGTCAGGAAATTGAAAGACCATCCTAATCGGATTCTTTTGTTTCCAGGGGAATCAAAGGAATTTATGTGAGTCACTGGGAAATCTCACACGACTCAATTCCACTTGACCATGTAAAATCTGTTTGCGCTCCACAGTGCTCAAACAACTTTTAATACGTGCTTGTGCGCTTAAGGTGCATATCGAGTCTGTGTCCTCTGCGATGGCTTTGAAGATAATCCCAAATGTGTCACAGTTTAGACCTCCGCTGAACAGCCGTGCTACAGTGTCAAAAGGCTGAAAGTAAACTAAAAGATATCTGTAATCAAAGTTCTGATATATGCTTTTCCATTTTTGAGTCAAAGAAATACACAAACACAAACATGTCTGTTTTGTATTATTCCACCAAGATGTGAATTTATTGATTTCTATATTTTTCCCATTGTATCCAGTAATAAACCCCAAAAGTGACTCCAGTATTATTAGTAATGATAGGAGCTACAAATACAACATTGTTAAACTGCCAGTTTTGTTTTGATGCAATATTAAATGTAGGTATTAGAGATCAAAATGAAGGAAATTGGGCATCAATTTGACAGCCAATTGAATCTATCATGTGAAGAAAATATAAGATATGTCTTTCTTTTCTTTTTACACCTTTTCCAATTTTAATTACATGCCATTTATTTAGATGTCCTTTTTTTTTTTTTTGTAGGTGTACGTCTGGACCGGGTGAGAGGGGGGCGACAGAAGTACAAGCGGAGATTGGACACAGAAAATGGGACCTACCTCGGGCTTACCATCCCCCCCCCAGCCAAAAAACCATGTATGTATTTATTATTTCTTTGTCTGTTTATCTGTAAAAGTTGGGAATCACAGAAAGGGTTAATTCTGCAGATTAACTAAAACGGCAATAATGTTGTTTATGAACTGCAACAGTGCAAACAGAAACAAATATTTTTTAGTACATCCCAGAGGAATACATACACACCAATGAGATTCGCCTAATGCCAGATTTACTAGAACCTGTTCGAGATAATCTTCCGCCTCTTTTTATCTCTCTTTCTGTTCTCACCTCTGTCAGTGACAAAGATTGTTTCCCATCTTCTGGTGGTGGAACCAGAGAAGATCTATGCCATGCCTGACCCTACCATGCCCGATGGAGACATCAAGGCCTTGACCACTCTGTGCGACCTGGCTGACCGCGAGCTGGTGGTCATCATTGGCTGGGCCAAACATATCCCAGGTGACGAAGGACACTGTTGTTTTCTGAACTCAAACACACTCATATTTCAGCTTCCATCATTACATATTGCATTACTATCATTCCGATGTGCTTTTAAAATATACAGTCTCTTCTAGAAAATGAATAAACAGGAGGAGTTGATGGAAATATATGAAAATAATGGTGGACTTGCTCAGTCATTACAGTGGGAGATTACTGAAGTAGTTCACTGACTGTTGTACATAACCCCTCCACCCGCCCACTCACACACATCCACACAGGATAATTAACATCTGCTACTCATCTGCACCTAAGGGAGAAGCTAGTCCAATATTCTGAAATCTAATCAATAGAGCAGCTGAAACCTTTGATTTGGCTGGGCGGGGTGGGAGAGTCTGGGGGCTGGGATCCGCCCCTATGTCAATGTATTCCATTTCAATTCCAGACTTAAAGAAAGCAATCCTCTTACTTACTTAAGGAGAATATGCAGCGCCTCTGGTAAAATTGATTTATTTAGGGAAACACTGACAGATTTTCCTTCTCCTTGTTGATGAATTCTTAAATAAGACTTTTTATGCAAATGTTAGATGATGTTGTTTTATCATCTTTATCAGCAAAAATAAAAAAAAAACCACTTAGGACCTCTGCATGTTTAAAGGAAGGACATATTCAGAGAAAAGATTTTTTTAAAAATAATCAACGTGTTCATTTTATCTTGTAAACAAAGTACAACGATGGGCATTTCTATGATTATGTAGGTAAATCATCATAATACATTACACAAGTTCTGGTGAATTTCAAAAGTTATTATTACCAGTTTATTGAGCCAAGTAATCTTTCAAGATGTTTTCACGACTATTATGTCCAGCCAGCACAATAAACAACAACATTATGAAATCAACCATAGAAAAATATAAATTCTGACATGATCATTTGAAACAAATTTGTTGTCAAAGAGATTATTTGCTCCCCAAGATAAAGATGAAGTTGGTCATTTTTAGTCAAATGATTCTACAATTTGGAGCAAACTAATTGGGTAGGTTGTACAAGGGAATCCTACAGGTAGACCAGATTAAACAGCATCATGTTGAAAGTTTAACTTGAAATAGAAAGTATATTAAAAATATTTTTTTTTTAAAATGTACAAACTGTAGTAAATGTTTCTGTCAGATAAGCAGAGAGGAAATAGAATTCACGTCCAAAAATAAAGCCTGTACACAGCTCCTGAATCCCCAATAGCTATATTTCAATATAAACTTTAAGTGACTTGGACGTAATCTTTTAAAATTGTGTCACAAAAAACAGAACTGGCTTGACATGATGAAACTAGGCTGCATGCACCTGCAGAAGTTAATAGTACTGAATGCTCAACACACACATGGTCAGTATGTTAAGCATTGCACAGGTAAAAATGAACAGGATTATAATTATTCAATTTTTTCCTGTTTATCTAAAGGTAAAATAGCTCATATGAAACATGATGTAAATGTTTATTATGGTAGAACTTATCTGGAAAAAGTTTTCAATCTATAATAAGACACACCATTTTAAGGAGCGACAACAAGGCCAGGTGGGAGTGTAAAAAAATGATGAAAATTAAAAATGTTGCCATCATTTCAAACTTATATGTATTTGTCTTTTAAGAAACCTCAATATAAGATTTTATTAAAACGTTTATGCATTTCTGTGTCAGCTGTACGTGGCATTCCACCTGCTAACATTGGCAGGTTGTAGCTATGGGGAAAACATATACATTCGTACAGTACCAAATAGCAACATTAGCGACCAGGGACTCATTAAAGTTGGTGGCAGATATAATTTGTCAAGTAAAGCAATATTAAAGAAAGTGTTTTTGGAAATCCTGCCTAGGTTAATGAAATCTAACACAGAATGTGGTGAAGCTACTTGACCTCATGGAACTGCGAGGCCTGTTTAAGCAGACTGAGATATTGTGCTGTAAAGCAAAGAGCTTTTTTTCCAAAGAGAAAAATAAGTAAATGGAGTAAAAACAGCCAAATTATTCTTGTGAGTAGTTTCCTGCTACATCTTCTATGCATAACTATTGATTTTGTATAGTGTGAAGATCTAAAATCAGACTTGACAGAGTTATTGAAGGGGCACGTGGCACTCTTGGGAGACTTTACCCGGGGCCACCAGGTCAGGGTGTCACCAAGTAACGATTAAGACAAAAGGGGTCCCAACAGTTTAAGAGTCTACACCCACCATTACACTCATAGCTCACTGCACAAATGGCCTTAACGATGAGGTAATAAGAGTCATTAGTGCAGATTGCTCTGTTAATGTAGAAGTCCTTCAGCATCCAGATGTGGTGAGCTGGGAAGAAATATGCAACATTGAATGGGTTTTCCATTACATGTTGTCCTTCTGAAAGATAAAATAATTGCAGCGAATAACTGGACAACTTAATGGAAAGCAGTTTTGATGTGGATAGGTTGCTGGAACATGTTCGAGAGGACAGTTGTAACACGTCACTCAGTAACCGTTAACCGGTTGTTACTTTTAAATACCATGTCATGAAAGAGAAATTGAATCTCAGTCTTCTGGGGTCCAGCGGTGGCTCCTGCTTTGTGCTACACACACACACACACACACACACACACACACACACACGTATATCATCTCAAACACAAGCATATCGCATGAGAACTGCGAGTTGATGTTTAATCTGGTATTTAATGCTGACTCAACTAAACACAACACTTTCCTATCCTTTGATTATTTTCCTCACATTTTTTTTTTTTTGGCTCCTGAAAACACACACACACACACACATTCCACTATTTATTCTTTCACTCTTTCAGTCTTCTTGTTCGCCAGTTCCCCTGGCTCTCCTCCTCCCACTCCTCCTGCTCATGCAGGGCCCTCTAGTCTCATTATTACCTCTGTCTTTTTATTAGGCCCATTAGGGCTCTTAGGAGGTCTGTAATGATACTAAATGAATAGAGTGAACTGCTGTCTGTTTTAGACCCAGCTCTTAATGACAGCTTCAAGCTTCACTGCCAACCACTCAGTCTCTTTACTGTGCCGAATAGGGATTCAATTTGTTATCTGATCTGTACATGTGATGTACTGTTGCATCGCTAGAGCACTTTTCTTTGCTGCAAACATTTACTTTTGGTGTGTTGATAATATTTATTGTACTTCATGTAGAAAAAGACAATACGGTGTTATTAATTGCAAGCTATAGCAATTATATTACTTGTAGCGTACTTGAGTCTGTTTCAAGAAGGTTTGAAATCTTTGTGCGTTGAATTTAATTTGTGGCGCTAATTTTACACTTGTTTTGACCTGATCACAGAATAATACTGACTCTTGTTGAGCTTAGGGAAAGATCATGATGACCACTGTAACGAACAAAAGTCACCATTTTCAACATCTGACTTGTTACTATAGTCCACAACTCACCAGATTAAAAGAAAATCTAGCTGGAAGCTTCACCTAAAACTACTTTGAATTATTACTACATGCAGTAGCCTATATATTAATTTAATTCAAGCTTTTAAAGAGATAAAGAGATCTACAATCTACAGTCACATTATTATGTTTTTAGGTAGGATGTTAGCAGATATTTCTTAGGCATATAAGTGTAGTATTGGTGGGCCAATGAGACACGCTGACCATTTAAACAATCAACAAAGGAAGTGTTAAAAACTACAATTAAACATTTTTTAAATTCAAAATTAAGTAAATGAGTGCAGGATAACAACAGTGAGTGTGGTGAAAGTGTTTATCTCTCTCTATCGCTCTCTCTCTCTCTTTTACTGTTCTTCCACTCACTTAGCTCTTGTGTTTTCCATCCATGGTTATTCATTCATTCATTCATTCATTCATTCATTCATTCATTCGTTTTCTGAAATCACTTAGTTCAATTAAGGGTGGAGCCTATCCCAGTAGCCTTCGGGCAAGATGCGGGTACACCCTGGATAGGTTGCCATCCATGGTCATATCAATTTATGACGCACAGGGAAATCTGTTTCACAGGTGAACATGGTGAACTTGCTGATCCAGAAAGATGAAGTCAAAGCTGCTGTGGACATGCAATCACTTGACGAATTGTTTTCAGTTATTTGTCAGTTTCTTTTGCTTATACCAGGCTAAGACCTCAGTGGTTCTTTCAGATGTAGTTATATTGTTTTGGAAGCTGAATCTCCTTGCAACCACTGCACATTAAAAAAAGCTCAGTGCAGTTTCATTTAAAGTTGATACTGAGGGTCATGTGTCTTTAAAACACATGAAAATACCCCTAAAATACATCAAAAGAAGCCTTCACGGCCCCTCTGTTGCATTGTTAACCACTGGAAACCTCTGATATCCCTTGTCTGCGTTCATGCTCTTTGTCATCACACAGGGAGACTGCAGACACATGAGACATTGACATTCCCCAGTTTGCTCAATATTGTGTCATGTTTGGTCAAACGGCAGTAAATCAGTAGGGGGAAATATTGATATTTCATCAGGGGGAGTTCACCCTCTAATGACACTTAACTCAGCCACCACGAGGCAACGCACCTGAAGCTCCAGGGTGACCTCAGGGAGTCAGGAAGTCACTTCATTGCTTCAGTAAATTGAGTGTAAAGACAAAAAAAAAGACTTCAACTAGGATGAAGGAGAAACATGATGATAGATGTGAAGACACAGTTGGCAATGTTTTTTTTTTTTGGTTTTTTTTTTTTTTTTTTTACAAATGACAAAATGATTGTAGAAATGGAGTAATTGTTAGTAATCCCAAATTTATTCACACTTTTTTTCTTGCTCCATTAAAGTAAATGGACTCATTCAGTATTAATAAGCATTATTTTTAGTCTGAGTCAGCATTTCTTTGCTGTTATTTGAGCAGATCTTTGTGCATCTTTTTTTTACTAGTATAGTCATTTTAGCATGGCTCTCTGATCTAAAATACACCTCGCACGATTAATGACATTAATTTTCTTGCAAAGTGTCTTGGGAATCTAAATTCATACATTGCTGAGACAGCTGAAATATCTACATTCAGTGATCCTGCAGTCCTCCCATCCCCCTCTAAACGTGTACCGGATGTCCTCCATCAGCTGTCTGTTTGTCAGATCTGAGGCTTGGATCGATCCCCCTTTCGCATTTGGTGGACTGATTACAATCTACTAATCAATGACACCCCCAGCACTCTTTTCTCTCTGCCTTCTCTCTTTTTCCATCGTTCCTCTATTTGCTTGATAAGAACCATCGGGAGGGCCTCTTTTAAGTCAACCTGCCCGATTCCAATCCATACCAGTTCAGATTTAGGTAAGCAGCATGGTGGGTTCAAGGCTTTGGTCAATACCCCACAGTCACCTTCCTATTCACCATAGAGCAGTGAAAGGTATTGTAGTGGTTGGAGTCTTTTCAGGTGTCTGTCCGTTTGATATGGTGCGTCTGAAAGTTAGAGGAGAGAGTTGATAGGCTGACCTCAAGATCTGGGTAAATTGTCACTCAGTTCAGAAGGTTGAACACTAAAGAAGGAGAAGGAAGTCAGGTTGAATATGCTTGTGATCATATATGTCTTGGGCTTTAACTTTGCTTAACTCTAAGTATTTTCCTATTACTGTCTCAAAAATTCACAATATTATCAGTTCTTATGCTTAAGACAAAAATAATTTTGTTTTAAAACATTTTAATTCAAAATGCACATGAATTTACAATTTTCTGAAATGCTCTGTGCTTCATTTTCAATTAGTTAACTAGTTATACACAGTATATACTTCCTTCTTTAATATACGTACCTTAGAAAGCCTACACTTTAAATATATACTTGATAAATGTATCATGTACTTTTACAAAACAATAAATGCATTGAGAGTAAATCATTAGTGCTGCTAGTAGGTCTGTAACCACAGCATTAAAATCAATCCATTATCCAAATCAGCAGTGCTAACTATTGAAATTGAAGTCTATCAGATGAAGCAGACAGCTTTTACAATTTTTTTGTTGTTAGCGTTTGTCATCAGGACGCACATATTTGTTTGATTTTTCAGTCATTATTTAAATTAAATTAAATTAAATTAAATTAAATTAAATTAAATTAAATTAAATTAATTTTATTTCTCATCTTAAAAAAAGATGGCGACATAGCATGTAATATTCTGGGTTCATATGGAGAACGTGTGTGTGTGTGTGTGTGTGTGTATGTGGTGATGACATTCAGTTCAACTCTTACATTGTCACTGCACACAGAAAACTCAACCCAACTATCATCATTGCAATAAGTCAGTGTTTGTTGTCCTTAATGTGCTGTGAATGGAGCTCTGTGGTTTCTGAAGTTTTTGCTTTATGTCTCCTTTTTTGTCTGTCCATCTGCACATCACCATGGAAAAGAGACATCACACATTGTTTGTCTCTTGTTGTAAGGTACCGCACAATGGTGTGGACCATTTCTGGGCCCGATTCTGTGGATATTGTCCAGAGATGGAATGTGACAAATTAAAAATGTTTATTTTGCCCCCTTAAATAAAGTCGATATGTTGACATGCCTTTAAAACTTACAATGTGACAAAAACTGTGATGGCTATTTTAAATTTCAGACCAATAATTTCCTCAATTCAGGAAGGCAAAATTAATTTTTGTCTGTTAAAAAAAAAAAAACAATTTATTTTTGTTTTCTCTCTGAGAGGGAACAGGACTTTGTCCTCACTGAGTGGCATTTCATCTGCTAGGGCACTGGGTCGCAGAAGGGCTGACTTGCTAGTTGAAACAGTCCCAGCTCATGTTTCAAGGGCCTCTACACTTGACAGATTTATATTCCTCCCTTAAGCCACAGCATGGAGCATCGGCCTCTGTTTCAAGTTGGACTTCTCTAGGGATTGTACAGTGATTGTACATGACCCATAAAACACATGGAAGACTCAAGCTGGTCACTTTTGAGCTGCAAGGTTAATGCACAGATCTCTTTTACTGTCACATGATTTTACTGCCTTTCTACGTATTGCAAAACCCAGAAAGATAGAAAATCTCAGATTCTAACAAGTTCTTTGTCATTTCGGCAGGTTTTTCGACACTCTCACTGGCAGACCAAATGAGTCTACTGCAGAGCGCCTGGATGGAGATCCTTGTGCTGAGCATCGTGTTTCGCTCGCTCCCCTGTGAGGATGAGATTGTGTATGCAGAGGATTATGTGGTGGATGAGGAGCAGGCAAGGATCTCAGGCCTGCTGGACCTTCATGTTGCAATCCTGCCGCTGGTTCGGCGCTACAAGAAACTTCGCATGGAGAAGGAAGAATTTGTCACTCTCAAAGCCATTGCGCTTGCAAACTCTGGTAAGGTTGAGTCCTTTAATTCCAATGTTAGTCACTAAAACTGTTGCAAAGAGCACTTGGGCTCACAAAATCCTACAAAGTGAGTTTTGAAAATAACTTTTTTTGCACCAGTTTTGTGCAAATTGTTCACATTTATTTAATCCTTTTCTTACTTGCCCCTTTATAACAAGCATCATCAAATAGCTGTCTCATTCGACCATCCATTTATATTTTATATATGCAATCTATATGCAGAAGACAGAACTTTTTTCTCTGCATTGAAACACTCATGACCATATGAGGCAGTATAAGACTTCAGTGTCTTGAGCATCGTAAATTTATTGTCAAATGGTTTCACTAAAATGTTTTTTTTTTTCCTGTTTTGACATTTCAGCAGTATGGTTTGGTTGCTTTTCTTGTGTTTTTTAAAGGGCCACAGCTGTTGACGTTTGACTTTTTAAAGGCTGATTTGAATGTAGATGTCGTCAAAGATTTTGTAATTTAATGATGCATCACCAAAACATAAGCTTAAATAAACCAAGACTGCTTCTTTTTGGCTCTAAATCTTTTTTTTTTCCTTCCATCAACATCATTAACTTGACAGAAAACTACATCTCTAAATCTCAAATAAATCAAGATAGCTGGCATTTAATTAAACAAAGAAAGAAATTCAACAGGAAAATTAAAAAGAAACCGAAAGTGTTGATCCGTATCTTGTGGAACCATCACTTCCACAGACACATCTCTGATAAGAGTGAACGCAAAGGTCAACAGCATTTTTTTTTTCTTTTCTTCAACGCAGGTCTGCAGGTGTGTCCACAGCTATGTTTTAATTTGCGTGCAGATACATGTGTGTGTGACTGTCACTTTGTGCTCTCATTCTCTCTATCTCCATAACAGTGGCTGCCAGCGTGCCTCAGCCAAGGGAGATATATTTAGCATTTCATTAGAAAAACAGGGGCTGTCAATAAAATGTGTTAAGTGGAGTGGAATGAGCGTTGGGGAGCGACGGGCCTCGTTTGTTCCAATGTGAAGATGCTGCGCCCATATTGACAGTTTGCTTTTCATGAGGCTGGGCCCGTCCCCCACTAATCAATGCCTGTTAGGAGTCTTTTCTCCTGCCTGACTGAAAAATGAAAAATGCTGAGCCTAGAGCTTTAGTCTTCTGATGACAAACACTCTGTGGGAGAGGTGGATTGGGATGGGGGGATGGGGGGTAAATGAGAGGGAAGGGAGGTGATAGAAAGGCAGGGATGTAAAGGTAAAAGAGAAGTGTGAGAGAGGAAGGCAAGGGGTTGTGAGGGAGGCTCAGGGAGGGCGAGAGGGCATCTTCGGCTCGTTTGAACAAAGTCTCGCCGAGCTTCGGCTCCAGTGGTCCTGTGGGTGTGACAGCTGTGGAAATTCACGGCCATTGATTTTGTAATTAGCAGAGTATCGACGGGATTGACGCCAGGCTGCTGACGGATTACATGGAAATTGTTTCTTCAAAGTTAGTTTTGCATTCCGCCACTAACCTCCTTAAACGCACACACACACACACACATACAAAACAACACCCATGCGCTTTCTGTGCGTTCACACACACACACACACACTGACACACATTTGAGAATATTTTTCTTTCGTTTCCCCTCCACTCTTCCCCCTCTCTTCCATACAAACGCGCACACACTCACACGCGTGCAATCGCTCAGCCAAACGAGGATCAGATCAGTATTAACATGAAGGTTTCAAATGAAGAGTGCTGGAACACATGTGCGGTCCACATAGCCTAGTTAATTTCCCAAGATAGAAATGCAATTTACACAGAAGGTGACTGGTAAAAGAGACTTAATCAGTCAGTTAGGAACATAATTAGCCTTGTACTTTCCTTTTTTCTGCCTCATTTACATGTGCATACACAGTCTTAACTTCACTCCACAACTTTCAAGACACAAAGCAGAGCTGATCCAATTCACCCACTCTTCAGTCTGCAGCCACGTTGGTTAACTTTTCTAACACACTGCAAACAGGATTATTCTGTTTGATTTGATTCTGTTGTATTAATGTGTGATGATGTTATGAGTGGATAAGACGTATACACAGATTAGACCTGATGCTTTACAACTGAGATTCACTGAAATCAAGCAACTGCTTATACATTAAAACTTTGCATCAGAACGTCCTTTTGAGTCGCCTTCAAGACCATTTTTCCACAGTGTGCAGACATATACAAAGAGAGCAGTTTTTAATAACTCTCAACTGGTTTTATTTTAGAGTCTATACATAAGGGGGCCAACTGCTCTTTCTTATGGAAATGAAGGCCATCTGCCACCATCGTTCAGCCGAACAATATCCTAGTAATACAGCCATCTGAATTCATTAGCGGAGAGGGGGCATATGTGCTCAATAATACCAAAAAGAAATGAATCTTTTTCTTGTCCCAATGTACATTTATACAGACGCGCAATACCTGTGACTCTCCCTAGAGTCTCAGTCATGCACAGGCATTTATTTAAGGGGGATCATTAAAAGGAACGTCATTAAGTACTAACAAAAGAAAAGCTCTCCTCAAAATTTCTTGTTAGCATACGAGCTGTGGAATGTAAAACCACACAACGCTGCTGCAAAACAGGTTGTAGCAACAGCAGGTAATTGTGATGCAATGCAGACTAATAAATATGCTTTTTAAATGAATTCTTATTTGCCATTTTTGGTCTTAAAGTGGCATTAAATTGTAAAAACATAAAAATAAAAATGACATCTGGCAAAAATATGTCTTTTGTTGGTTTGTTTATCGTTTCTTCTTTCTCCATTTTGAACGTTTATTTTGATTTAGTTTTCTACTGAATCCTTATACACGTATTATTACGGTGGCCCTGAAGTGCAAACCACAACAACAAAACAAAAAACACAAACTACAAAACAAAAAAACGCAACAACAAATTAATAAACAGAAATAAATTGAAAATGACAACAACAGTTAAAAAATACACAATGACAAATTAAAAAACACGACAAATTTAATTAACGCTACAAAAAAAATTTTAAAAAACACAACAAATTTAAAAAAAAACACAAAAAATGATAAAACACAATGACAAATAAAAAACGACAAGAACTTAGAAAAAGCACAACAACATTAACATACCGGAAGAGGTTGGTACCACTGGGCAACAAGAGAAATCGCTGATTGGACGATGGTGCCAGACGGCTTTTGAACCGCAAGTTGTAGTTTTGTACCTCGTTCAGTTTGGAGTAGAGGAAAGGCTGAAGTAGTACTAAATTCGTTGTGTTAAATACTACAGAAGTGTTTGAAGTAGTTTTAGTGTGCTGATTGAGACACATTTTGTGTAAAGTATGTAATAATCAAAATATTCTTGGATAGCAGCAGCTATGTTTGGGCTACGGGTTACATTCATGTTTTGAAAACTGCGCTACATACACAACAACTTCCGGTTCAAAAGCCATCTGGCACCATCGTCCAACAAGCAATTTCTCTCGTTGCTCGCTGGTACCTACCTCTTCTGGTATGTTAATGTCGTGCTTTTTCTAAGTTTGTTTAATTTGTCATTGTGTTTTATAATTTTCTTCATGTTTTTTTATTTTTTTGGGCTTTTTAGAATGTTTTGATAGTGCTAATTTAATTGATTGTGTTTTTTAATTTGTCATTGTGTATTTTTTTAATTTTGTTGTCATTTTCAATTTGTTGCTGTTTTTTTATTTTGTGTTGCGTTTTTTGTTTTGTAATTGTGGTTTGCACTTCAGGGCCACCGTATATTATGTATCAATAGCACGTTTAAACAAACTTTTAAAAAAATGTTTCACTGTTAGTAATTAACAGAGGAAGTTTTGTAGAGATATTTTGCACTTGAAAATGTTGCTTTTTTCACATATCGTGTAAGAATTTAGATCTTTTTACCTCATTTTTGTCCTTATCTATTTTTTTTTTCCCAGATTCGATGCATATAGAGAACATTGAAGCTGTCCAAAGGCTCCAAGATTCACTACATGAGGCCCTCCAGGATTTTGAGGGCTCCCAGCACCCAGAGGACCCCCGACGGGCAGGCAAGCTGCTGATGACCCTGCCTTTGCTTCGTCAGACAGCTACCAAAGCCGTTCAGCATTTCTACAGCATCAAGATGCAGGGCAAAGTTCCCATGCACAAACTATTCCTCGAGATGTTGGAGGCCAAGGCTTGACACCTGGGTCAGATGCTTGACAGACAGCTGCAACGCCCAATCCAAAGCAGGGGACACCCCATAAGAAAGAAAGGTGGAGTGCCAATTGAGAGTCAAAGGATGAAACTTGGACTCTGGAGTCCTTTTACACTTTTAAACAGTATTAATATAAAAAAAAATAAATAAATAAAGGGGGACTTGTAATTATTAAAAAAAAAAAAAAAGGAGGTAACTATCAACCTGACTGAAGTGGGATCATGATTATGTATAAAAACATGTTGTGTACAGAAATCAGGCAATGAGGGTCTTGCTATAACCACAGACCCATTGCTCTATATCACCTGAAGCATCTGTGAATTTTTTTCTCATTTTATTTTATTTAAAAAGTGTGATAATATAAATGTCCTTCTGAACTATACAGCTACGTAGCCTTGATGTGTTTGTTTCCTTATCTCATATTTTCTATTCTCCATTGTTAAAGCAATAGTCTCTAACTGGTCTACATATAATATGTGTACTGTATATTGTGTGATATTGCACTGGGCGCAAGGGGAGAATTCTTAGACATATTCTTAATTTTGTCATTAAAAAATAATACGTGGTACCCAATTCCCCAATTCCTCGTAATATATTTACCTTGTGGTAGCTTCATCAATTCAATGGTTCAGTCAACTTGATGCTTAAATAGAGAGACAGTGGTTGGATAGAGATCATTGCTCACTAAGTGTTTGCACTAAGCATCTATGAATAACAAGGCTATAATGGGTATTGTAAGAGCTATCTCAGTCTGAGTCTGTCAGTGTGTTTTCATATAGAGATTGAATCCCCCCCCCATTCCTACCCCACTACTTCTCTCTGTGTTCCTCATACACACATTGGCAACTTAACATGCTGTGAAACATGGACACGAGAAGCTATAATTTGTGCTGAGGATTTTGCTTAACTGTGTGGCTGTGTGTCAAAAAATGTTTTTATGTTAAAGGGCACAGTACCAGCAATATCTATTAGTTAAATGCAATCTAATAGCCCTATAATAAATAGTGTGTGATGATGTCAACTATTCAGTTTGCGTCAGGTAGGTGCTCACTCAATGGTTTTGTCATTTTCTCAAGTGAGGAGGCTTTGCATTGTCAAAATAGGCGTTTTTTCCTGCATCCTCCTTTCTTTCACCTCTCAAACAGTGAGCGTCATGACATTCTGGGGGCCCATCAACCTTCTGCTGCTGACTTTCATTGCTGATGTTTATGGGCTTCCAGTGTAGCCAGTTGACATCAGGATAAAAGCGAGCCAAAGCCACTGGTTGCAAGATGTTTTTTTAGCACGCATAAAACAGAATTTGTCAATACTCACCAAATAGCTTCCAAAATCGTTCATACAGATTCTGCATATTTACAAGCAAATATGTCTGTATGAATTAGTATATTTAGAGCATTAATTCTAAATGCATCGATTGCTTTTCATCAAAGTCATGTACGGCATACAAACTATATTTATTAGGCTGGATTTTATTTTTCTCTGTTACAAAACGTGGACTACAGGGTAAACTATTGAAGCTCATCCAGAGAAAACTGAAAGAAACCATAAAACAGTAACATTGTATGAATCTGCTGAATTGAAAAACGAAAAGAGATAAGTTGTTTAAATTGTTTCAATGGCCAGAAATCATTTTTACCTTGTTTCCTTAAACTTGTTTCTAAAAACAACCAAAACTTTACTCTGAATTTAATCAATATGGCAGAAAACTTCATTACAGCTTTACAGTTACTGATTCTCTTTGGTTTTTAGTCATTTTAATGAAGGTGCTAATCATTCAGAAAGGCATTGTATACAAACACTGACACTGTTAAATAAATAAGTAACCAAGAGGTGATAGCCTTTTAGAGTTTTATATCTATCTATCAATCATGAATCAGTTGCCAAAAATTCAAAGCATTATGTGATAGTTAACGTGGCATATTGCTCACAGTCCAAACAACTTGAGCAAATTATATAAAACCTGTTATCTTAAAATGAAAACAATATAATCATCAGTTAATCAGCTGCTTTTAGGATTTTACTGAAACAGATATTGTCCCTTGTGAGTATTTTAAAGCAGTTGCATTTTTAAAGTGTCAAGTGCCATTAGCTTTTACCCAAACGCGAGGAAAACATAAAGCCAGTAACTATGACGATCCCCACAGGGATGCTATTGATTTACTGTAATGTAATGCATAGATAATTATAACCCTATGCCACAGAGAATACGATGCCCATTGTGCACTTCTGCCGTTGTTAACCAGCTAATCCATCCTCAGTTGAAATGAGGGATGTGTCGCCTCGGTTCAGTAGCAAACCAAAGCAGAAACGCTGATATAACTGCATTTTGAGCCAACCTGCTGTTTCCAATTAAATATTGTTGTTAAAAGATATTGGTTATTGTCATAGTTTCATTCTGTTGCCTCCGCTCTAAACTGTCATGGTGATAACAGCAAACATGACAAACTTTTATACATTTTGTTCACTCAAAAACAGTTATTGATCAGACATCAGCTTGTTTTGTCACCGTAGGACACATGAAGTCTGAAGAAAACATGAAACTTACAAACCAAGGATTTATTTTTTTATTAATATTTTATTTTGTTTCATTTTATTTTTTTATTGGACATATAAAAGAGAGACGATGTCTGTGCTGCAGTTCATGTTGTGCTGGTTGTGTGGAGGGTTAATGAACACAGTCTGACTTGATCAAAACAGGAAAACCCTTATGATCACTCATGTATCTCCTCTACGCACATTCAAGATGTGGAGTAGATAACTTTTTCCCAACTTTTCCTCTCTTCCAAATTAGTATTAGAAAATAAGAGAAAATTCCTATTTTATTTTCAGACCTCTAAATCGGTTCTACTACATCCAATTAATCCTAATTGTCTCCTAAGCTGAAATTCTCAATAGAAATAGAGCAATTAAATTTCTGCTTTGGCTCTACCTTGGGGACAAGAGACATTTTATTTCGGTTGACGGCAGGGAGGGTTTTTTTGTTGAAACCTTCATAAAGGCGATTTCATGGGTGCCTGTAATAGTTTCATAACAGCAGCGATCACTGGGCTATGCAAGGCAAGTACGGCCATGTGTGTTCTTTGTGTTGTAGAGCATCAGACTGATATTTAGTTGTGTTTTGTTTACAATGTGGACATACTTGTACAAATGCAATGTGCATATTTCACTGAACTATATTGTAACTGCTGTGCATTAATGTGACTATGATCAATTGTTTAATTTGCCACTTTAATGTACTCTCATGTGGAATTAGGAACTTCTGCTGTATGATACAAGTCACTGTACTGAGTCAAACAGGAAATAATATGTCCAAAATATTTAGTCTAAGGTGGCTTTTTACTTTGTTTTCTGTGTCTTTGTCTCTTTCAGTGTTGAAACACTCTGTGTCATCATCATTTTTGGTCAACAGCACAGCAGGACATACTGTACGACGACTACTAAAGTCGTCTAGACCCTATACCTCAATTCATATTTTGAAAATTACACTGGGTTTGGAAGCGGGCCACGGGTTCCTCTTGGGAATCAGTGGCACAGAAAAAAAGTGACATCACTGGCTGGGTATTGAAAAAAATGTAGATGAACTTACTGCAATTGAGGGAACACATTCCTCGGAGGAGAAAGCTGCTTATTCGCTGCTCCATTTGCAGACTTATCTCCATGCACTCTGAGATGACGAGATTTACATAAAGCATGGAGGAACCTCCCTGGCCGTCCCGGTCCACGGTGTATAAAGGACCCTGCTAGGTGTGTGCACCACAGACATGTGATTACCCAAGAGGTTCACCCCCTTCAGAAGCAATATGTTAACATCTGTGAAATATAAATCAAGTTAAAGGGGAGCTTTGGTTCATTTTAATTATAAACTACCCCTATACTTGGAGGAGGACAAGCTAACTGTGAACACTATCCCATGAAGGGAAAATCCACAGCTGGGATTCACTGGACAGTCCTGTGTGACATTTTCTTGTGTTTTGATTGGTGTCTTCATGCCTACTGTTCCCATGTGTAAATATGCATATATGCTTTTTGGCGAGGGAGGGCGAATTAGAGCTAACAATGCACTGAATGTACAGTGTCAATAAAATCACATGGTTTATGTAATCAGTGTAATGACTTTTATTGAATAAACACAAACATTGATGGCTCTCCAAAAGTAGTAATTGTAGGATGCCAGACTTCACAGAATATTTACTTCATGGTATAATACCCCAGTTTTATCAGCATTGTCTATCCTCTACAACAAGCTTGTTTCCATGCAGTTGTACAAATTTATAATTTTCAATCTTTTTTTTATTCCAGTTAATATCTCTCTCGCTCTTTATACATATATATATATATATATATATATATATATATATATATATATATATATATATATATATATATATATATATATATATTCATATTCATATGTATAGAAACTGTAACTCGTTGTCCTCTTCATGGTCTTGTCTCAAGTGAAAGGCGACTAATCGTGTGCGCACATATGAACATATGTCTGTGTGCTTTTGTATGTTTATCAAGACTGTGCCTCTGGGTATAACGGCATCCTCCTGCCCCAGACCGTCAGTTGGGTGGCTGTCTACACAATGTCCCGTTTGACCTTGCATTGGCTATGACACTGGCTGAATGCACATCTGACACACTCCCTTCCTTTGTGGTGCAATCCCGTGGAAGTCATTTCATTTACTGGGCTTTCAACTTCAGCCAATGTGGGGGTTGGGGGAGTAAGTCTGTGTTTAATCAGCCTGCCACAAAGCATTCCCCTAAACAAAATCAGCCATGATGTCCAGCAGGAAAAAAAGAGATCTCTCAACAGAAGATTGAATTAAACAAATAAATAGGCTTGTCACTTTTTCATTTCTTATTTATCATCTTGGCACAACAGCACTCGGCACTCCATATTATTGCTGCAAATAAGAAATGTGTTATAACTTCTCCACTCTATTTTAGTGTAACAGTGTTTTAGTGGAGTGGTTGTATAGTTGTCCACTGACATTTAAGCTTTGCAGTTACTGACAAGATGTGAGAAGAGTAGAGGAAGATCAAAACTTGACCTACGAACTTCTGGCTCTTGCAACAGAATTACAAGTCCTTTTTCCCCCATTTTTATTTATTTTTTTTTTTTATTTCTCTATCTTAAAATGAAGTGATGTAGAAGGGAATTAGGGCATGTCCCACTGTCCTCAGAGTGACTTTCCATCTTGTAAACCCTGTTTTATTCTCTTTATGTTGTCACTAGTTGGCAGGCCTGTCTGCATGTATGAAGAGGGGGGCGACACTGTCATGCTGTGGCCTGTTAATCAGCCAGTCTTGTTGCTTACTTTAGTTTCAGTAAATCTATAATCACACTCTAAGTGCAACCTTGCACTGGGACTACCACTGGATACAGCTCTACTGTACACTCCATCCTTTCCTCATGTGAGGATTATTCATCAGCAGAGGTGAGAGTCCGCAGAGAATAGGCTGTAAAGTGTCAGTCATAGTTACCCAGTGTGGTGTTGTCTTAGACAATGTAACTAGGGGAAAGTGAGTGAAGGAGATAGGAAACCATCAATATGCTCCCTGTGTAAATTGAAGAAGGTCATGATTTATGGCTCCTGGCTACTGAGTACATACATGCTGAATCTACTCTTTTTTTTTTTTTTTTTTTTTTTTGGCTCAAGGACAGGTAAGTGTGCCTCTCTCCACAGCTCATCCCCACCACGATGCAGGCTGTGGCATTTAGTGATGGACAGCCCCGCGGAAGGTCAGTGTTTTTCTGAATGAGTTGAGCGCCATCTATGGGTAGCAACAGCAACTGAGAGCAAGCAGAAACAAATGATCAGATAGCGGTGTGTTCTACCTGTAATATTCCACCTGCTTCTTGGGATATTTCACCACCTCATCAGTCATGCCTGTCTAAGTCTCCCTTTTGCTAGGGACTCAGACAGAGAGGGGACAGCTGTGGGTTTTTAAGGCCTTGCAGCAGATGCGAACCCCACATGCTATTGCATCTGTTCAAGTCCTGCAGCCTGTGTATGAGCTGAAAACAAGTTACAGTTCAGGATGGTGCTCTCATTGGCCTTACCCTATTAACTAGCGAGCAGATGGAAATTATATAGTGGGTGTTAGGCCTGAAAATGGACTTGCAAGTGTCTTGCTGTCTCAAGTATGCAGTTTAAAATGGGACGATTTAAATAAGGCCACATGAGACAAATCAGGACTCAGCCTTTGAATTCATTCCAGGAGGCGCAATAAACACCACAAAGTTGTCTCTGAATCTTAAAATTTATTATTTATTTGAATGATTTATTGCATCTTGGTGCCTCTGATGTTTTTACTCTGCCTTTGGAGGGAGCCAGACATAGCAAATGGAGTGCTCATTAGCATTTGACCTCCACATTGTGCTTTGTTTACCTGCCTCTGTTCACCTCTATATATCCTCAGACAAAATCAGGGCTTTCTGAGTGTGGCACAGTTTTTTACGGGGCTGTAGAGGTAAGCACTGCATTTGCATTGAGAGACTTCTTAAACAACTTGAGCATGCAGAAACAAGTGGGGGAGTAAGTGCTGCTCCCCTCAGGGATAGGCACTCAGATTATACCGATTTTTGTAAGTGGTGCACACATAACTATATTAAATATATTCTGTGGTGTCTTCTGCCGTTTGTAACTTTTAAATTGTTCACTCTAACCAGAACAGAAAACATATTAGTAATATCAAATCAAATAGGGAAAAAAAATTAAAAGCTACCAGTAGAAAATCATTACAATTGCAATTATAATGCTCTGTGAAATATTAATGTTTGCACGTTTCATGGAGCAGACAGGTCATGCTTACGGTATTTGTAAAAAGAATCAACAAGTAATGGTAGATTGGCAAATGTCTACAAATTATACACACACATACACACATTGTATTAGCAGATCGGCGGGTGTGGCAGGTAGCTGTCTGCACTGTAGTTAATTGCACAACGAGAGACTGTTCTCTAATTTATTTCTCGCCTGTTCATACAAGAGTGATCATGAAGCCCCATTCATTTCACAGAACACAATTTTCATATTTAATGAGCATGACTCCAATACAATTACAGTAATTAGTCAAATCTCACTCACGGCCAATGGAGCTCACCACCATTATTAGTGGATCTTATTAATGATGTTGCACATGTGGTGCTCATAGGGTAATTGAGGGCACGTGTGGGTATGAGAACAGGGCTACTGGAGATTGGAAAGCGGTGGTGTCAGTCTGTTTTCCATATATACTGGGCCTTATGTTAAATGGAGGTCTGCTTCATGTTAATGTTGTTAAACATGGTGGCCAACAGTTGCAGGATTCACCAAAACACGGGATGACATCAGTTAAATTCTGTATTTATTTGGTGTATTTAAAACAAAATGTACCCAAAAAGGATGTGCGCTGGATGAAACCTAAATCAAATATAGATATTGAATCTTCATATTCCAGTTATTGTACTAAAAAACCTAAGGCAACTATAGGTGTTGTAACCATTTTTCAGTTATCTCTGTTTTATGATACAGTTTTACTTATATGTCTATTAGTTCTGTGTTGCAGTAAATAAAAATCTCACGAATGGTGTAGATTTAAATTTCTTTTTAATGTAATTTTTTTTTTTTTTTTTTTTTACCATAAAAATATCAAAATAATTGGTTTGAAGACTTGTTCTTGCTGAAATGTTAGTGTGTGTTGAGTGCAAAGAACCCAGAGGTCCAAAGCTAGTTTATCAGACCCTTCTGCAGCCACAAAAAAAAAAAAATTGAGGATCTGCTGTAGTATTGAACTTTTTTCCTAATTTCTGCTTGAAACAGAATGTCAGCTTCTCAACCCATTCCCAGTCTCATTGGTTTGAAGTTTTTGCTTTGTAACACAAGAAATTCTTTCAGAGGGTGATGAGTCGGGACTATGATACTGTAATGAATGGGAAATGTGGGTTGACATTATTTTGCAAAACGGAAAAGCCCTTCTTTGGAAGACAAAAGATTGTTTTTATGGCTTTATAGCGTACAGTGTGAAACTCTCAGCAGCCCAGTCTTACTAGCAACAAAAATTACAGGTATGCTCACTAAAAATGCTTTTCCACTACAGAATCCTGTTTGTCTTTGGTTCAGTGTTGCCCGAAGGTCCTGAAGTTGTCACTGGTTTTCAGTCTTGCACTTAACCATATCCAGACGGTTGTCCAGGTTCCCTAAATTAAATCATTATATTATAAAGCACATGTGATCATATGTGCAGAAATTTTCATAAGCTTATTTTGAAAATTAAAAAAAAAAAATTGATGGCCCTGTTATTTCAGACAATCTCCTACAAAGTAGTGAACAATTCTCTGGAAGATTCAGCTTCTCTTGGATGTATTGTACCCAATCACATGACTGACCTGTAGCCAATTAACCCAGTTAATTGCTTTACATTATACAACTTTTCCAGTAATTTGTTGCTCTTGCAATAACTTCAATACAGTGCTGATTTCAAAAGGAAAGTTTTAACGTTAAGTTTTTATATATGAGGTTTCAGTCATTTGTACTAATAATATATTTAATTTTTTATTCTTATTTTTACTTTTCTAATGTGTTGTTGGAAACAGGGGCTGCACGTGCTAGCTTAAATAACCGCTTGCCAGTTCAGAGCATCGCTGTGCACCAGACCCAAGAGGACCAGAGGAAAAAAGACAGAAAGTAGAAACAAGAGGAAGAAGCCCATTTACTGTGAGTAATGATACTGCAGTGTGTGACATTTTCCAGACTTGAGGAGTCCCTCTGTCCAGAGTGATCCCTATTAAACCTGGGAGCTGGGTTTGCATCTGCAACAAAAATATGGAGCAGCTATATTCATTTCCTCTGCTGAGGAAGAAGTTAGGTGTGTGTGTGTGTGGTGTGCTTTCCATGTGCTGCTTTGATTAGAAAAAAAACAACATTCTAATTGCATCTTTAATTGTATTTTATAAAGAGAATAAGTAAGATCAAAGCGAACAGGACTATTATTAGTGGAAGATATACAGCTGATACTGTGTCTTATGGTTTGAACCAGTTGGTGTCAGGGTTGATGTTTATAAGCAAGTGGTAATTCTAATCAGAGAAATGTGACTTAATGGCCTCTTATCCAATTAAGAGCAGTGTCACCCCAAGTTAATGAGTGTGACGGTGCAATAGAAAAACCTCCATTAACACGACATAATTAGCGGAACTCAGTGGAATTAGACGGCAGCATTGACAGTGCTTTGGTGTTTTCATAATTAAACACTGGAAAAGACAACAATTAAGCCAAATCTTAAGAGCCTTCAATCTCATTCCAGCCAGAGAGGACATGTTTTGTTTTGGGAAAGCTCTGGAGATGCTGCCGCTGCTGTGTGAAGTTTGAATTACAGCTCAAAGGCAAGAGCTGAAAGTGATGGAGGTCATGACAACATTGTGTACCATAAAGACTCATATGTAGTGATTATAGGTGCCATGTTAGTCAGAGAGAATAGAACTGGAGCTATTGTTAATTTATTCCTTTGCTGCCCGACATAAAACTTTGGAATTTTACTTGTAATCAATTTAATGGACAACTAAGTGTTTCAAAAGGCAGAGTGTTGCTGCCACCTAGCAACCACTCAGTGTTTAAATGGCTCATTTACTGGCTTTTTTTTCTTTATAGGCAGGTATAAATTGTATTTTAAGTGGCTTAATCAGCTGACCTGAAAGGGTTTTATGTTTCTATGCAAATCCTCCATTTCAACAAGCCCATGTTAGTGATTCAGCTATGTTTTTGACATGCATCTCAGTCTGAGTGGTGATTATTCTCACCACGGCACACTGGAGGGCAGGCCTTATTAGGGGTGTGCTAATGTGACATTAATTGCTTTTACTTTTTCACTCCATTAAGAAGCCACTTTCTGTTTCAGGAGTCTGACCAGATGCTTTAGCTTCCTCTCTCTTATAACTGGGTTGCACTGAACAGGAAAGCCAAGACTAGGTCAAATACCAGGAGAAAACTGGCTTGAAAGACACCCAGGGGAAGTCCTATCCTCCTCCCGTGTGTCCTTATTCTCTTGCTTGACTGTCCTTACTCTCAAATTTGCAACCCCACCCCCACCCCTCTCCCTTGCCTTGATGCCATACCTTCATGACCTAGGTGGAGATCAATAGAACAGTTTAAAAGGATAAGCTGTGTAAATAGATAGATCCCATTGAAAGGGATGCCTTAGCCTCTGCTTCTGATTGGTGCATTGTAGAAATATCTTTGAATCTTAAAATAAATACAAAACCTCCCAATAGTGTAAGGATGGATGTAGTGATCAGAATCAGAATCACTTTATACGCCTTGTTTGCACAAACATACAAGGAATTTGTATCCTGTGGATTTTCTGTGTGAAGATACAATTTGTTGAGCTGACAGTGAAAGAACATGTCCCAAAAACTCTGCTAAGTGGAGCTGATAATAATTACAATGGTAGGTGCAACATCAGTTAATTGAAAAAAATATTTGTTTGCAAACTTTGACAATCAAGTAAATATTTTGTCAGTGACTCCTGGTGGCTCCACACATACATAAGCAGGTAAATTGATTATAATTGTTAATTTCCCAAACACGATAATGCAAAAAAATTATAATAATAATTCTCATCATTCATTTGTCATTTTTACTATATATTTATGGAGACCGAATTAGTTGTTACTGTGGTCTGCTGTAATGTTATGAATTAACATGGGACCAGGATTTATTATTCATTACTTCATTACTTTGTTTTGGACATCGACATTTTTATTATACTTACAGTGATGGTTTTTTTGGGGGGGTTTCTTTTTAGCCAAATTTCAGCAAATCCCTCCACAAACACAGCAAAATTTCTCCGTTGAACAAGCAAATATCTAACAGTTCAGATTGTGTGTTGCAATATATCTTTAAAGTTGCTTTTTCGTGTTTCAGATTTTTTTTTAGGAAGGGATTTTTATATAATTAACATGCCAAATACATTAAAAACAACAACAAATGTCACAATGATTATCATATGTGGGAGAATTTGCAAATGCTACAACCCATAAGGGACAAAACTGCAAGCTTTTTACATAGTGATAAAAGACTATAATGTGTTCGGTTAGAGGTGAGTATAATGAAGAAAGCACATACAAGGCAAAATGACTGATGTTTCAGTTACTTGAAACTGCATAGGTTGACAAGGTTAACTGGACCAAAGCCTTTCCACAGGCTATATACAAAGATATAACAGAAATGTTTATTATTGTTTCAAAGTTTTGCAAACTATAAACAAAAGTGAAAATTACTCTAAAATTATAACAAATAACCCAACCAATAATTACGGTAACCTGTAGAAAGTTTTTCCCCACAACCTTGAGTTCTCTCCCCAGACCTGGGCACATCTTTTGTTCTTGTACCCCTCCTGAGACACAATACCAGCCAGGGGTAAGTACAAACAGATCGTTCTTCCTGTATCTTTACTTACTACTTTACTTACAAGCATTAGTGCAGTTTCTTAGCTGCTTAGCAAAACTAAACACGTTCACCTTGTCTTTTCAAGTGAACATAACTTGGAAGACCCCTGCTTCTGCTTTTCACCATACATACAAACACACACACACACAATGAGCCAATCCACCAATTAATATAAACTCTGTGAAATCATTCAACAATCACCTTAACATATTTTAACAGATTAAAATATGTTCAACAGTCAACCAACCATCTAAGCACTCATTAATATAAATATCAATCCAAACAATTAGGTTATTAATGTTTTTGACAGTACTTGAAAACACTCCATGATAGTTTTCGAAGGAAAACCAAACTCCATTGGCTACTAAACCTGACCAGCTGGTTTTTGCCATAACCAGGAAACTGCATTGGCTCAACCTAACTGGGCTGATAGCTGTTTTCTTTAAGTCCAACTAAACAGTGAGTGACACAGTGGCTTAAATGGTTAAAACTGAAAGTATAATAATTTTTTTTTTAAAAACAAAAAAAAAACAAAAGAACAGAGGTTGTAATGAAATGTCCATAACAGATTTTAATACCCTGGAAATAAAAACAAGTTGGTTTACTAAAGTGCTTCATATTGTCTCACACCAGTAGGTGGTAAAGTAGCAGACAATGCAAACTCTCTCTACAAGACTGGCTTGGGGTTTTGTCTTCCCCAAAGGCACTTAAGCATTAGGTGGGGTCCTCCAACTTCTGTTGATATTCACCTCTTTCATTTGCTTGCTTGTTTGCAGCAAGCAAGCAAATTCCGTAGTTTCTCTGCTAATATGAACTCACTTTAATCTTGGTTTTTTTTTTTTTTAAAAATACCATAGTTTGGTCTTCATTTTCATCCTTGATTGAAATGTAATATTTGATAAATGTCATTAAGCAACATACTCTCAAGTCATCTTTAATTCTTGCACAATAGAGTAAGACTAAGAAAAGGTGAAAAATCAGTGGTGTTCCCCTTTCACAAGCTGAACTGAATGAATAAAACTGGGGAATAAACTATACAAACCTAATACATCAGTGGATTTCTCCATTATTGCAGTTTTAGTTTGAGCAATTTTCTTTGTATGTGGAAGGTGAAACAATCTTGTCATTGAAGAGAATATGTGGAAGAAACAAAAACATTATTCACTGCATTTTTGCTCCATGCAGGTAAAAAAGATTACAAGTGCAGAATGTGTTTGCTATAATTCTGCTTATCTCACATATGTGACAGACCACATATTTACAGTATATTGCCACACCTGGAAGTTGTATGTAACAAGCTGCTGAACTTAGAGTCAGCCAGTCGCTTATATTAATCATACAGCCAGCTCAACTTTATGACAAAAAGCAAATAGTCATAAATGCTCTTATCAGGCTTTTCTAATAGTGTGGATGTTACAATCAGATTCATGGTGGCATAAGCTATTACGTTTCATCTTTATCATCCCAAACAATCCCTTCTTTTTCAGGACAATCATTTATAACAACTGGACAGCTTGTTGCATAATGACATTCAAAGTGCTCTATCGGCCTGAGGGATCTCCCACTGCATTTACTTGTATTTACATATATTTATGTGGATTTTGTTTTTCCCACAGCAAACACAGGAATGATGAATATATGGCTGCATTGGTGGTGGGATACGTTACTACGTGCATAACTGATCTGGGATCAGGAAGTTCGAACTTCATCATACAGACTAGAGAATACCAGGCAACATTTTATAGCAGCATCTTCATCAAACTTCAATCAAGTACAACCAAAAGGAAAAAAATATCCAGTTGAGTAAACACTTTGATATCAAATATATTTAAACTATTGAGGAACTGCATTCTTTGCAATCAAAACATGTGGTGTTTTGATTTGTATATTCAATGAATTTGTAGCACTTTGATTAATCAATTAATATTACTTTCTCAAGGTCTTTTTTATAAACCTATCATTAATAAAAGAAGACATTTAATTAGCAGCCAAATCTTGATTGCCAATTTTGTGACAACAGGCTCCCTTTCTATGCTTTCTTTGTTTGGGGGAGGGTGCTATAGTTGGGAGCATGGTGTGGGTAGGAGGAATTAACTAATTTCATTAATCTAATTGTCATTGCTCTCGAGCATCCCACTAATAAGTACAAATTAATATGATTAATCAATTTGACGACATAAACTCATTCAATTATGGCTTTTCAAAGGCAAGTGGGTGTGTTGGGTTGATAGGGAGATGCTGCAAATGAAGAGAAGAGGGTGCGCGAGTGGTTTTCATGGAGGAGCCCAGCCCACAGTATTGAAGTCAAGTCAGGCAATTAGTCATTGTGAATGATAAATAAATGAGATGAAATATAGAGGATAGACACTCCACCAACTGTATGATGAAAATGTATTCCCTTTTTTTCAAGGAAAAATAACCAGCATCTCTGTCTTCTTTTGTTTGTCTTTGTAACTACAAAATTATCTGGATTGTACCTCAAGGAATATTAAGAATATAAACAGCTTTTACCAACGGAATGTCAAAAAATAAATTATATGACAATACGCTTTGGAAATATAAGTACTATTTTTATATATTAGACAACATATATTATATATATATTTATACAAATACATAAATACAAATACAAAACTTTTTGTTCTTCACTGGTGTCCAGAAAGAGCCAACAAAAAATCAAAGCAGATTTTGAGTTAATTCTAATCATGATCTTGACATTTATGACAAAATCAAAGGGTCTTAGGAAAAGCAGAAACAAGGTATGACTTTTTGTTATCTGTCTCAGCAAATTACTCAAATTTAATCCACAGCAAAAGCTCAGTAAAGTTTGTTCATATGCTTGTTCCAGCTAAGTAACAATGACGACTAAGAGACAGTTAACTGACTGTGCCTTTCTAGCACCAGTTTATGTCACCTTAAAGCAGTGTTTCATAGTTCCAGCCCTCAGGACGCCCTGCCCTCCATGTTTTAGACATGTTCCTCCTCCAAAGTGCCTGAGTCAGATTATTAAACGTCCTCATCAAGTTCTTTGCAGCCTGTTAAAGAGCTCTTTATGTTGTTTATGTGGCTTGCCTGTGAAACATGCAGGGCAGGGGGTCCCGAGGACCTGACCAGGGAAACACTGCCTTAAAGTGAAATTGTTTCTGTCTGAATTAAATTTTGAGAAACTGATTCAAACAGAATTGAGGAGGTGAAGTTGTGTCTTACTGTCTTGCCACTTTGTCTGTGTTTCTGTCAGATGATCCTGAGGCAGCTGCTGGAGTCCAAATGTACTCCAAGGACATCTGTCACTGGGACATCAAGCGATGCAATGTCCAACTGGAAAATGTCTCTGATAAATGAGAGCATGTTTGATTGACTTCGGCTGTGGTGATTTTTCCACTGACAAGCCCTTTTATGGCTTTTGCAGTGTGTGATTGCATTAGCTGATATTAAGAAACTTTATGTTTATAAGAAGCTCTGTCTCATCTTCGTTTTTGTTTTTCCTCCCCTCTTTCTCGACTTTCACTCCTGCTGTTGTATGTTCCAGGAGCCAATGAGGACTTCCCTCTGGGGTGTTTTAAACAGCAGATGTATCAGGCCTGTCCTACAACTCTGTAACAGAACACAGCCCTTTTTTACTGACCACTGAAGTTTTCATCATAAGACTACTTGCAGAACAGTATTGATCAACTGTGTTTTATCTACAGGTAGAAAACACACTTTATTAGTGCCTTTGTTCTTAATGAACATGGATGGATGTCGCTTATACTTTGATGCACTTTGTAATGTGCTAAAGAGGTTTAATATATGAAAGCATTTGTGTTTCATTCAAAGCTGCATCGATTCTCTTATTCTGACACTTGCGGTCAGCTTGGTTCATTTGCAGCTCAAAACAAACTTCAATCCATTTTCCCATTTATTTCTATGTTCACTAAACTTTCACACATCATATTTTCATTATCTCATGGTATTACACACTAACAAAATGAAGATATCAGTTTATCATTTTCTCTGACTATGCAATAAACTTTTATCTGTGCAATCTAATTACAATAAGTTGTTTCATCAAAATAAATAAAGGTTAAATAAACTGACCCCACATTTTGTTACTGTGTAAAAACTGGTGTATCAGACTTATAATTTTAAGTTGTCTTACTACTAAAAGGCAGTGAACTGAGAGGATGAATGTTGTTTTATAAACATCACCAGTTCTAAATATTGCAAAGGATAATAAAAGTTAGTTATTAAAGTCAGTTAAGTTAATCTCCATTGTTATTACAGATTCAGGGTTCAGGAATTAAAATCAAATCCTAGTTAGACAGACATTCTTTAAAAAAAAATAACTACATGGCATCATTATCAGTTAAAGCTGGAGTTGTCATGTTGGGTTGTGAAAAAGCTGCCACTGTAGTTTCAGTCACATATTGTTGGATTTCAGTCATTTTGCATGTTATATTTCTAATTTTCTCAAAGCTTCTGTTTTATGTTAAGGCATCAGCATCAACTGTCAATATCTCAGTATGTACAACAGTCCTGACATTCAATCCATTTTTTGTTTAGTATTAAACCTATTTTGATTATTGATGTCATAATGTTTATGAAAGTCCTCTGTGCTGACATATCCAAACCATTTTCACTATGGATATGTTATGTCAAAGTAAGTTGAACATGTCTCACTTGTTAGGTGTGAAAGGAAAAAACTAGGCTACTCCAGAAAGGGCTTGAGTGATGTTTTAAGGGTGGTTACAACTCAGTTTACAGACACTTTTTTGTTTTGTTTTGTTTTGTTTTGTTTTGATTTGTTTTGTTTTGTTTTGTTTTGTTTTAGCAGTTGTTCTCTGTTTAGTTGCCAAAGAAAAGAGTTTAATTGAAGATATTTAATGTTAAAAATTATCAACTTTATTGGGTTTTTTTGTAAATATTCACTCATTTTGAATTTCAACCCTGCAACACATTGTGTCTGGTACATGGGCATGTTTGCCACTGTGTTACATCACCTTTCCTTTTGAACAACACTCAGTAAGCATTTGGGAACTGAGGACTGACTTGTAAGAGGAATTTTTTTTTTTACCATTTTTGTTTGACATACAACTTCAGTTGCTCTTACAACTCTGTTGTGGTATTTTGCACTTCATAATGTGCAACACATTTTCAATAGGAAACTGGTCTGGACTGCAGTCAGGCCAATCTAGTACCTGCACTCTTATACTACACAGCCATGTGGCTTGGCATGGTCATGCAAGTTACCCATGCCATGGGCACTTACACACCTCCGTACCATTACAAATGCTGGCTTTTGAACTTTAAGCTGATAGCAATCCAGATAGTCCTTTTCCTCTGTGGCCTAGAAAACACAAGTCCAAAATCAATTCAAAATGTGGACTAGTCAGACCAAAGCACACTTTTCCACTTTGCATCAGTCCATCTCAGATGAGCTCAGGCCCAGAGAAGCCGGCGGTGTTTCTGGTCATTGTTGATATCTGGCATTTGCATGTAGATGTAAAGAGAAACTGTGTTAACAGACAATGGTTTTCTGAAGTGTTCTTGTGCCCACATGGTAAAATTGCAATGATGGCAGACATCTCCTTGGGGTAATCTTCCCCCCATTGCAGATGAAGCTTCTTGTGGAATATGAACTGACCACATGAAAATGTTTTTTCTTGCTTTTGCAGCTTCGAGAACAGAACAAAATTCTTGCCCCTCGTGGATGTAACAAGCTTTACACTCCTACCTGAACCTGGCTCTTTTTCAACAAACTCAATCTTATTTCCACAATGAGACTGTCTGTCTGTCTGTCTGTCTGTACGTACACACAATCATACATAAAAGGACTTAATTAATTAATTAATTAATTGTTAATAATAGGCATCCAGCCAGTCAGTAGCACCTTGGCTGTAATATCAACATATGCATATTACACAACAGCTTCACTCATTCAGTTCAAACAGAGGATGGTGGTACTGAACTCCTGAAATGTTTCTTAGCAAGAAATAGGGGTCAGCTTTATCCCTACTTTACAATGTAAAGAGTAACCCAAACTTAAATGCAGCAACCATGAGGACCGGTAATGATATTAATGTGTTGGTATTGAGTGGTAAAAGTTAGGAATTGTCCCACATATCCTGGTTTTAGGCCAGTTACTTAGACCACTGCTGCATGTCAGCCAAGGCAGCAGCACATCCCTCTGTGCAGAAAGCGCTAAGAGCCTGAGTCAGGGAAAAGTCGGCAGGATCAAACCATTTTTAGGCTGGGGGTGTTGCTGTATTTTTGTTGTTAAAATATTATGTTTTAGTCAAGTACTATGGTGTTTATGCTTTTCTAGTTTGTTTAAAAACACACACACATGTAACGCAGATGGACATTTGAACTTTTAGTGGTGCTGGCATTCAATTTAAGGGTGCTTTAGCGCCTCAAAAAAGAGGCTAGAAACGTCTATGTTGCCAATGTTCTTAAATCGTTTTAAACTATTTTACTATCTGCTCAGGCAGTTGTGAACTTCACCCACCCCTGTTTGAGCCTTTCAGATGTGCTCCTTTTATATGCTCCTTTTATACCCAACCATGATACTCACCTGTTTCCATTTAACCTTTCACTTTCAAAATGTTTTAGACTGGTATTTTTGAGCATTCCTAAACTTTCAGTGTTTTGACGCCCCTGTCCCAGCTTTATTAAAACATGATGCAGGCATCAAATTCAAAATGAGTTAATATTTACAAAAAACAATGAAGTTGATCAATTTGAACATTAAATATCTTGTCTTTGTTGTGCATTTAATTGAATATATGTTTGTTTTTTTTTAAAAACAAAAAAAGAATTTGCAAACTGTAGAATAGGGTTGTAGAATAGAGTTATAATGTATATACAGATATATAAGCAAGGCATGTTTATTTCTATAACACAATTTAACAACAATGTGATTCAAAGTGTTTTACAGAAACATTGAAACATGAAAAAATGAGAAGCATTTATATAGTATATTATATATATTATATTATATATATATATATATTATATTATATACTAGATTATATTATATTATATTATATACTATTATATTATATTATATTATATTATATTATATTATATTATATTATATTATATTATATTATATTATATTATATTATATTATATTATATAGTCCGACTTCATACAGCTTCCAAAAGAGGAATAATGATAAATGACAACAATTGCAAGAATTGGAGCAACTCTTGCACCAGGTTCAGCTCTGGTCAAAGTAAACTTGGATGTGAAATCATTTTTAAGTGTTCTGCCAAAATGCTGAAATTGTTAGTATGTTCAATAATAAATTTGGATGTTATCACACATATATAGATTAAGTCTCTATCAACGAGAAAAACATACTGAAATACTCCACTGTCTATCCACATGTCTAGCTTGGCGTTAGTATTTCAAACAATACCTTCAGGACTGATGCAGGCTGCAACATATTTAGGTTTTGTAAATAAACAGTCTATATACACCAAAACAAAAGAAACCAACAAAGCAGCATATGGATATGTAATAGGCTTTTCAAGGATGCAGATTTGAGTTTTGTTTTTGCTTTTTTTAAACCCTCTATGCATCATCATTGTAATTGTCTAATTAAAATTAGATTCCTAAGATGCATTCAGACATGAGTGAAATATGATAAATTGATGAGTCCAGATTCTGTTCACAAGAGCTGCTGCTGGTTCTGATTTTCTATATTTCAGAACTACTGTGTCAAGAGGAAGATATGCAGTCACAGCAGTTTAGGTAATGCCCTTTAATGCACTCTGCCTTATCTGCTCCACACCACCCTCCCACCAAACCCATATCTGATCAAGCTGTGTTATCTTTTTTATTTCTTACATTGGGAATATTTTATACAGGTACCGTTTCTAATTTGTGAATTGAGGTATTACAGAAGAGACAATTAGACTAGGATTCGATTGGCATACAGAGGCTTGGATGCTGACAGTCAAGAGAAGGCTTTCAAATGTCATACCAATTAATCTATCCAGCCATCAAACAATATTCTGGAAACAAAGTCAGGAGGGGCGATCAATCCACATCACTTTTCTCCTCACCGGGTTATGGGAAAATTGATTTGTCAAACAAAGCATTTTAGAAGCAGTGCATGGACTTGTTCGGGATCCATTAGCCTCCATTGAGCATTTTGTTTAACATAGGATTTTCATCACAGTGAAAATGCCATGTCCTCAATATTGTGAACCACAACTTTACGATTTCTGATTTCTTTGTTCTTGTTTAGAAAGCTTTGGAAAGTGCTGATGGAGATCAAAAAGACCTTACTTCCCGTGCATCTCAAAATATTAGACTGTTCTTTTATTTTCGTAGTTTTTAAAATAAAAAGTTAATAAACATTTAATATTATGCTTGTTATTAACACACCACAAAAAGCTAATAATCAGTCTTAATTCCTGCCATCCAAAAAGCATTAATTATTGGTCCACAGTGCTGGTCCTGTAGTACACTGTGGGGTTATCCCACCATCCTGTACAGTGTAGCAGCCTGAAGCTCTACCATGAATCCCCTGTGCAGTGTATTGTTCTAAGACAGAACTGTATCACATTGTGCCCGTCATGCTGTTTTAAAGTGTTGAGAGTTTCCTCCATGGGATTTCTACCACCCTTCCGCTCCGCAGATAATCTATCTTTCCCTAAAGGCTAGGCCTTCGTGACCTTGTCTTATTCATTGAGGGCGTCTTAAGCGAAAGAACTGAATCCTGAATGGGCCATTTGCCTCTTTTAACACCCCTTGAATGTCATCAGTGAAATATGAAGTCATTAGGCGATATTAAAACACTGCTGACAAACTAATTAACGGGAGACATTAAACAGGACCAGCTTGATTAATCCGCTTTAACGATTCTTTTTAAGTGGTTCTGCTGGTCAAAATTAGCAGAGATTTACTGATGATCCTAAGAAAAATACTCTTATGTATATCAAACCTCAAGGGCAACATAAAGTCAGTAGTCCCTTACCTCCCACTCCTCAACCTCTCGTCCCGATCTCCTATAAACTTCTGAGACAACTTGAACTCATACAATTTGGCTTTAGTCTAAAACTTACAGATTTGTATTTATCTCCAGTCTTTTTGTAGTATTGTTAGATCTGAAAACCATTTTACAGTGAAACATAACACACAAATATAAGAGGTTATGAATATTAATTTAACATTTAAAATCTTTTAACTTATTTGCAAAGTTACATTGATTTCTTTTTCCTTTTCTTTTTCTTATTATTATTTCTGTTATTATTGTTGTTGTTGTTGTTGTTGTTAGGAGTAGTAGTAGTAGTAGTAGTAGTAGTAGTAGTAAAAGTTGTTGTTGTAATAGCAGAATTAGTACTGGTATTATATATTGTGCTTTCTGTTTTGCTCCAGAGACATTTAAACATTGTGTTGTTACTTTACCTTTTTTATGCAAAGGTGGAGTCTTTCACAAAAGTCCCTAAACCAAAAAAAAAAAGTTTTAATGAAATAAAATATGAATAAATTAAAATTTTAAAAAAGCTATCAAAATTCATCAGCTTTTAAAAAAGATTCAGGAATCACATATGATTTACATTATCTTACATTTACTTGCGGACCTGTGCTTCCATATTGTTTTATTTTTATAGCTGTTTTTTTATTTGTGTCTTTCGTTCTTTGTTCTCTCATCAATTAGTTTTCATATTGTGTGTGTGTGTGTGTGTGTGTGTGTGTGTGTGTGTGTGTGTGTTATCTCTGTGTTAAAACAGGTTTAAAGACGTAATTGTGATTTTATGTGTCCAAATATTAGATAAAAATTTAATTAAGCAAACATGAGCATGTGTATGTCTCCATCTAGTGGCAGGCGTGCAAAATACAGTTTATAACAGCAATGACTCTGGGAAACCCGTTTTCTTATTCTTGTTATCAACAATTAAATAATAATAATAATAATAATAATAATAATAATAATAATAATAATAATAATAATAATACATTTATTAACAACAATAATAATTTCCATCACCATCATGATAGGACAATGAATAGCAACAACGTGGCTTTGCCTCACCATACTAAGTTTAAAAATGTATAGATTGTTTGGTTTCAAGGTAAATTGTACTATATATATTTACGACTAAGTACATAAACACATGTTATTACACACAGAGAAACAGATAAAATAATATATTAACACAGACGTTATGAAAAGAAACAATAAAAACAAAGTATGCCATATCATTCTTTGCAGTATAAAGATTAAAAGACAAAATGATTTTGTGCCCTACCATAGACTGGCGAGCTGTACAGGGTGTACCCCCGCACTTCGCCCGAAAGACTGCTGGGATATGCTCCAGCTTCCCCGCGACCCTTCATCGGACTGAGCGGTTAGCATAATGAATTAATAAAATAATTCTGTGGTATTTTTAGATGGACAAGCGACCTGTTCAGGTCGTAACCACTGCTTCTGTTCTTTCTGGCCTGCTGGGATACGCTCATGGATACGCTCCAACTGTCCTAGACCTCTCAACTAAAACCACCGATAAAGTAAATTGATGCATGAAAGTGTTGGGATTATTTTGTAAATTAAAAAACAATACAAATGAAATTCAAGTGAATGAATATACAAATAAATAAATATAAAGTTTAAGCACTACCGGATGTGGTTATCTGACGTAGTGACGTAGCTCCGTTTCAATCAGCGTGCTCTACGTCGTCGTCGGCCATTCAACGACTTCAAGTATCAAAACGTTTATGTAACATTTTCTCCTAAATCTGATCGTTTAAGTTTTGTCCTTCAAATCATAACGGTTTCTTTTATGTAGTCACACTTTTATTTAAAACATTGTTTGATGGAAAATTAAATTACAATGTAGCTATCGTTTTCAGGTAATCGCCGGTCGATAATAGCTATTAGCTCTGCTAGCCACTCCGCGCACTGCTGCATGTAACAACGAAGGCCGCGTGTGGCTTTGTTTTTAACAATGTATCCCTCTTGGGGAAATTACGGTGCACCTCCGTCTCAAAGCTATGGTGGGCCAGGGCCTCGTAAGCCTCCGGCTGTCAGCCATACTAGCACCGCTTCAGGGTACGGTGGTTTCGAGGCCCCGTCTAGTGGCTCACTCTTCTCCAGCCTGCAGGAGCAGCACCTCCAGCAGATGCAGCAGCTGCAGATGCTACACCAGAAGCAGCTTCAGTCAGTGTTACATCACGGGAACAGTGGTCCTTCGTACGGTGGTGGCGGTGGATATCCGGGGTCAGCGTGGCAGCCAGAAGGATCAGGGCAGGTAGAAGGTGATGAAGGTGCTCAGTCTTACTATAAACCAGAAGAGACTTCGGCTCAGACAACAAGAGGCCCCCCAGCTCCAAAACAAAGTCTCCAGCAGCCTCCTTTGCCTCCACCACACCAGCACCCCACCGAACCCCAACCAGTTGCTCCCCTTCCAGAGTCCCAGCCTCCCAAGCCCCCAGAAAACAATAGTACATCCAATACCATAGATGCCAACAACAAAGATTCATCAGCAGTAGAAGACAACAAATCTTTACCCTTGCAGGTAATTACTTATTCTGTCCTGGTTTAAATTACTTGGTGCAACATCTTAAACTGTGTTTGCTTCCTTTGCTCTGTTTGTACACCATAGCATACAGGCATATAGATAGTAATAATGATGGTAATGACAATAATGTTAAACATGAATAATTAAACACTTTCAGCTCTAACATAAAAAAAACTATAGCTACTGGTTTATTAAAAAATAAATAACAGTTGTATCATGATAGGGTTGATGCAAATGTGTTGAAAGGAAAGCAGGATTTATGTGAATAATCTGGGATAACTAGATGGTCTGACAGCATAGCAGACAGATTGTGGTTTGTAGTATCATCAGCACAGAGGTATTAAATCTGTGAGAAGGACTTCATAGAAGCTGTTCAATCTGGCTGGGCCATCTTCATGCAGCCTATGTGTAAGAACTTTTAATTCGGTTTGAATATCCTACAAAGAAGACTGTGAATGCAAATGTTTAAAATAATTCATGGGTGCATTAGTAAAAGCACCGCTTACACCTTGCTGTGAAATTCGTCCATTATGCTCAACAAGCTGCAGCGTATGAACAGAACACTCCAAGCTGGATATTCCCACTTCCTTCACTTTCGTGCAAGTTTCCTTGTGGTGCAGGATTACAGCACTTTAACAAGCAGAGTTTGAGAATTATCCTTGATAAAAGAGACGTATTTGCCTGAATGATAAGGTAGAGCAACTTTTTTGGGGTTTGCTACTCTGCTGGAAAGCTTAAGCGAATGTCTGCAGCACTATTTTCTATTTCCTTCTCAGCCAGACTGTAGGACCTACAGTCCCAACTAGAAAGTTCAGTGAAAAGTGACAAAATGGAGACGGTGGCGTTGTTAAGACAGTGGCTGTGTCTGAATGTCTACATTAGTCATAACCTCTTCACTTACTACACAAGGCTACACTATATGCATTATGGTCTATATTGACCCGTCTAGTGACCATTGATGCTCACTACTTTTCAAGATGCATTGTGGGTCATTTTAAGTACACTACTTTTTTCTCTCTGGATATTCTAACACCCCTAGAAAATGGTGTGACCTCTATAAAAAGCACTATATAGGGAATAGTGTGGATATTTGGACACAGCAAATAAAACAAGTCAAAACTGAATTGTGGTTCAATCTAAGCCCAGAGAGAGTGTCAGATCTCCTTATGGTCCAGATGTGCTCTCCAGAGATCAAGAACTATGATCCCACTAAGGTTGTAATGCTGTGGTACAAGGAGTGTGTCAGGAGCAGGGAGACTGTGTGAAAGCATTGAGAGTGAAGCGAGGAGTCTGACTTTAGGAGGTTTCCATGAATGAATTCTGACATTACCAGTTTATTTTAAAAAGAAAAAGAAAAAAAGTTTTTTTTTTCTTGTCAAGTTGCTGTGGCTTCCTCTGAGTTGCATCCAGCATAAGTATTATAGAAATAACAAGTGTGTGGATTTCATAAATATTTATTGATTTCTCTACATTTATATGCATTAGTTTCTGAGCCATTGAACCATTTTGTATCCAGAACTACTATAAAACACTTGTGATGACAAAGGAGATGTGATATTTTAGATGGTTATCCTTGTTCAAAATTACCCTCAAGATGCAGTTTTTGGCCTGGTGAAGAGAGAATAGATATTTACGTCTCATTCTGATCTGTTTTTAATACATGGGACAAGGAAATACTGTAATTTTTTTAGTTATAAGCAGCTACTTTTTTCACACAATTTGAATCCTGCAGCTTAAACAATGATAGACTAAATGTACAGGTTTTTACTGGCTAATGAGTCATTTTACGCTTCATACTCAGACTCATTGTGGGAAACACATGAAGACATGTATATGATGCAGCCTTTAAGTTAAAGGCGATCAATGTGGCTGTTGAAGAAGGAAAAGGAGCTGCTGCATGCTCTGTGAAGGTTATATTCAGGTGCCCTCTATAGCCCAGAAATTACAGTTGACTATTGACACAAGTATTAAAACTTAAGTTGTAAGTTAAATAAATGTAGCAATTGTATGATGCTGGTCCAAGCACACTAATTTGGATAAACATTTTAGTCAAATCACAATGGGTGCGTTTTGCTGATAGACATTCTGCAAGGTGAGCATGACAATGCATATCTCAAATTCAGGTAGAAATGATCCTTAACTATGCTTGCCTGTTATTTCTGCACCTCATCTATTTTCAAGATAAAATTATAATTCAACACTGATACAAGAGGGAGTTGTTTATTATTTAAACAACTGTTATAAAAGTGCTCCATGTTTCTTGTAAAAATGATCATCACAATTATTTTGACTGAAATTGAGATCTCGATTATTTAACATGATTATCCTTTTATCTTTAACAACATGAATTTTTTTTATATTGAACCGTGACTTTTAAAAAATGTCTTTGGGATTCCACGTATTTTAGAAGACAAGCAAATAACATGAAGCTTTGTCTTGCAAATACTGATAAAAACTGAATAGATAAATATAAGTAAGGATTAAACAATGCTGCACATCGTGATGTTCTTGACTCTGCGTCGGGCATTGTAACCGTCTAACACACAGTAAATATTTTATAACAAATTTGTATTTCTTTTCTGCAACATTTGCTGAAATACAGGAACTATTTTATGTTGACCTCGATGTACGTTTTATGCCAAACAACCGCTGTCAAGCTACAGCGTATTTCTCTCATTCACCTGTTAAGACAGCTGATCTGAACCAGCTGATTAACGTGTTGCTATGGAAACCCCCAGTGACGGAGGGATATTACAGTGTTTAACTCGCCAAACTATGTATACGAAAATAATGCCACCAGTTCTCACTGACAATAGTATAAACTATGTTGTGAACTTCCAAAACCTGCTGCAATTATTCTACATTAACCTGCAGCCGGAGCGAACTGAGACTGGCCACCTGGGAGTACTTCAGGACAGGCAGAGGCTTCCGCTGCTTGTTTGTTACAGTAACTACTAGGGCTGTGATGATATGCTTTTGTCCGGATTGGATTCGGATATTTTGGGTGCCGATTCAATTTAAATTGCGATTCTCACAATTCTTTGATATTGCTGATTTTTGTAGATTAAAAACAAAATAAATGTATAAAACTTATTTTTTTGCTCGTAATATTTATTGATTTCAATTAGAAAAAATCAACACAGTAGCCAGAACATCATTCTGCTGCTATAACGCCCCAGAAGACAAGTAAAAAGGTCAATAAAAACAATAGAAATGACTAAATTTTTATAATGGGTTATTTTTATTTGTTTGAAAATAAGTCGATTTTTTTTTTTTAACAAAAAATCGATTTTAAAATTGTAAAGCAAAAAAATCCCAATTTTCGATTTTTCGATTTGATTTCCCCACCCCTAGTAACTAGAGTAACTACCTTCAAGTCAGTCGCGAAAACACCAGAAAAGTCTCTAATAACTCCAGTAAAAGTCACTAGATTTGTTGCTAGTCGCTTTTAACCAAAAAAAAAAAAACTCGCCAAGTTGGCAACAGTGGCTGAATAAAACCAAAGCAGCTGTGGGAGGAGTTTACAGCACAGCACTGCAATGCCAGTGATGCTCGATTAGCAACTGAAAACAGCAGGAGAAGAAACTGCAAAGAGAAAAATAATCGCACCCTTTTATTTTCATGATCGTTGAAAACTCAAATCGTAATTGAGATAAAAATCTGAATAATCGCCCAGCACTAGTTTTTAGGTAGAACTTTTTTGTGCATTATTTTAAGGTATCAAAAAAAAAAAAAAAAAAAAGAAGCATAGACTCTTATTTGTCATGCTGGGGGCAGCTCAGTATTCGCGTCAATCTCTTTCTCTCTCTCTCTCATTTAAATGCTCGAGATCATGACTTAATTTTGATAGATTATGATGTAACATCGAAATCGTGACACCCTTATGTTTTTTTTTTTTTAGCCTTTGGATATGCATGTGCAAAAGAGTGTCGGGCTTCGTCCATCTTTCATATACGGTCTATGTGTGCAAGGCAATATCTTGAGCATAATATGGGATTTGTTTTTAGTAAGGCTGATCTTGTGTTTTTCTATCTTACTTGTTTTAAGCTTTCTCTATCTTTACTACATCTGAATACGTTCAGATGTGCAATATCAGGACACCTTTTGTTAATGGTAAAGATGCTAGATGTAACTAATTTTGTTAATTTTTTCAGAATTATTAAGATTCATATCAGAACTGAGAAGTTTCCACATTTCTATTAAGTTTTGTCAGTTATATTTAAATTACTAAATTTTACTTCAGCTTTGGCATTTCAGATACCTTTGCGAAGATTACCTATTAACTAAAAGATGGTAAATGTAATCCAATGACAGTTGTACTATGTTAAATGCAGAGCCAGTTAAAAAAGGGCAAGATTTCAAATGCTCAGATTGAAAGTTTCCTGGTTTCATCATACATCATGTGTAAATGTTTTATAAGTAGTGTGCTTTTAATATAAATAACTTTTTTTTTAGTTAAATGAAAAATTGAAGATTTGTTGTGTGGTTTATAAGATGCTGTTGTGATTGATTCTGCCAGGAGCAGCAGCAACTTTGGTACAAGCAACATCTTCAGAATCTACAAAAACTAAGACAAGAGAGGAGCAAACAGTTTCAGAAGGAGGGCGAAGCTTCTATGCCGCTGCAACCCTCTGCAAGTAAAACATTTCCTCCTCCCCCTCCCTCTGACTCACCAAAAAACGCACCACCTCCACCTCCTCCCAAGGAAGAACCCCCTGTGCCACCTCCGCCTCCTGTGGAAGTAGGGGTAAGTTTTCTTGAGATGTCAGATGTTGGAGTTTTGGAAAGTTGATAAAAATTGATTTTATGCATTGAAGTCTGACTGCCTTGGGGAGTCAACCAGCATGTGTGGTATTAAGTCGTGTGCCAATTTAACCATGCAGAAACTGTTCAATAGGATTGAAATCAGTTTTTTTTTATTTAACAGCAGTTATATTAACTCAGCTGATGTTCAAGTGGCAGTATCTTAAAATTCCTTTGTTACAAATGGAAATCTTTGTGAAGGACAAAAGAAAATATGGTTGAACTGCTTGTATGTTTTTAATTTTTGTAGAAATAATTGCTATATATGACATGACACAAGACAAAAGCAGTGGAGAGTAACTATACATATTTTAATTAAATTAAAACTTGCACCTTTTACCCTGTGAATTAAAAAAGAAGTAAACAAGAATGATGCAGGGTCAGTTTATATAATATAAAGATGTTCAAACAAAGTAAAGCATTGTGTGATGGTAATTCTTTGAAATCCTAATTATTGAACACTTCTTATCTTTAATTTATTGACCTAATCTATCATGGCTGCACATCTGCAATTTGTGATTTAAGATGCAATTCTGCCTTATAACTTCAGTTAGCTTGAGTTAAAGTTGTTTCTATTATAATGTAGCATTTTCAAGATTTACATAGCAGTCATTACAATAATGCCAAATCCAGTCTTTTGGTTGGTAAAATTAACCATAGGTCTAAGCATGGTTTGTATTATTTGTATAAATTTACAGAGAGACAGAGAGAATGTAGGAACCTCATCTAAATTTACAGATACAGTAAGTCACACTGTCAATTTTTATTTTATCTCAATCCTTGCAACATGTCATGTCCTGCATCATGGATCACAACATATGCATTCATCTCATTCTCCATTTAATTGTGGTTGTAATTCACTTAACTCATTTGTAAGTGTGATGTTTTCAACACAATACAAGCAGTGCTCAAGATTTTGTTGGCAATTGCATGATTATGTTTTAGGTATTTGAAGTGCCATATCAAAATATTTTCTTTCATTTAAAAATTATGTAAGTTTACCTCAATGTGTCAAATGAAATTTAGCAAATTAAAAAGATATGTTTTGACCCCAACTTTTCTTTACTTCTTGTAAAGCCTGAAATTCCAAAAGATCCAGAAGAAGCTGCCCGTCTCCAGCAATTGCAGGCAGCAGCAGCACAGTGGCAGCAGGTGCAACAGCAGAGAGCAGGTTTACAGTACCAAGCTCTCATGCAACAACACGAAAAGCTTCAGCAGATCCTGGAGCAATACCAGCAGTTAATTCCGCAACCTCCTAACCTGCAGGTACACTACCAACTAGTTTTTCATTTACCTGGGTTTTCATCTAGTTCTGTACATGAGATCTAAATAAAAAGTGTGATAACCTGGGTGTATTCTATTGCAGTCAATGTCTGCTGAAATGCAGCTCAGGTATTATGAAGTGCAACAGCAGCAATTTACTCCTTTATTCCAAGACTGGGATCGCTCCTTTGCCTTGTGGTATGAACAGTTCCAAACTTATCCCCACAAAGACCAACTGCAGGACTATGAGCATCAATGGAAACAGTGGCAGGAGCAGATGAATGCCACCAATGCCCACCTTCAAGAAAGAGTTGCCACTCTTACTGCCATGGTGCCATATGCCTCAAGCCAATATAACAGTGCAGTGATGGGACAGTTTGGCCAGTACCCTGGACAAGAGATGCAAATGCAGCATCAGGCAGTAAACCCAGGTATCCAGCAGACTGCGCTTGCTGTTGGACCCAATCCTCCGGGACATCCCCCTGGCTTTGAAGCACACTCAGAATCACACACTGGACACCCCATTCAAGGAAGTGTTCCTACTAGCGTAGAAGTCAAGCCCCCTGGTCCCCTGATTGGGCCACCAGCAAGCTTCAACAGCGTTGGCGGGCCACGGTCAGATTTTTTTTTTATCCTACTATGCTTTTTTGTATTTAATAATACATTCAAGACTGGCATTTTAAAAAACATTAAGTTAAATTACATTTGTTGTCAGCATTTGAATTTAGGCAGACTGTAAACATACTAAATAATAAGCTTTTTTTTTTTACATGTTTTTTGTTTTCTTACTGATTACAGGGTAAGCAGATTTGACCAACCACCACAAGGTTTTGATGCCCCTCTCCGCTTTGATCAACCACAGCAACGATTTGATGGTCCTCCTAGATTAGACCAGCCGCGTCATCGCTTTGATGGGCCACCCAGATTTGACCAGCCACGTCAGCGCTTTGATGGGCCGCCCAGATTTGACCAACCACGACAACGCTTTGATGGTCCCCCCAGATTTGACCAGCCGCGTCAGCGCTTTGATGGTCCCCCCAGATTTGACCAACCACGACAACGCTTTGATGGTCCCCCCAGATTTGACCAGCCCCGACAACGCTTTGATGGTCCCCCCAGATTTGACCAGCCGCGATTTGGACAGCAGCCTAGATTTGAAACCTCAAGGCCCCCTGGCCCTTCACCCCGTACTGAATCTCCTGGAGCACCACATCAAAAACAAGGTCCTCAACCTAAGTCAGAGCTCGCAACTCAGCAACTTCCTAATAGCATATCCAAGACTACAGAAAAGACAACTGGTGAGCCACAGTCTGTTAAAGAAAAAGATGTTCCAGAACCAGATAAGAAGAAAAATGTTGAAGACATGACAGACGACAGTCTGCTTGGAAATGAGGGCTTTTTTGTTCAAAATGACCCTATTCCTCAGACAGTACCGGCTAGTGCAGACTCTGAGGCAAAGGATGGCAAGAATTCATCTGATGTTACTGAAAAACCTTTACCTGGTAATAAGTCTACTGTGTCTGCTGCTTCTGCCGTGGTGCCAAAAACTCCTGCACAAACTTCCCTAAAACAAGATGGACTGTTGGCAGACAGCAAACCATCCCAGATTCAAAAGCCAGCTGAGATCCAAGGTTCTGGTCAGATACAAGCAAGGCCAGAGCCTCCAAAGCCTTCTCTTGGGAGGGGACGAGGTCAGCCCCTATTAAGTGGCCACGGGCGCGGACCGATGGGCTCTGGGAAATTCAGGGGACCAAACACTGTTCTAGCTGGGGAAGAGATTGATGAAATGCCATTTGACTATAGGCCACCTGAAGAAAGTATGAGGTTGCCCGAAGAGGAAGAGGGTTATCACTGGCAAAGTCCTTCATACGAGGAGTTTGGTGGTGATGAATCAGAAATGCCCCCTGAAGAAACATGGGTGCCAGAGGATAATTACTTTCAGGAAGAAGAGTATTATGAAGAGACTGTAGGACCCCATATGGGAAGAGGCAGACCCCCAATGATGAGGGGAGGTCCTCCAGTTGGAAGAGGAGGTCCACCAATGGGCAGGGGGGGGGCACCTATGGGAAGAGGAGGTCCACCAGTGGGAAGAGGGGGACCATCTATGGTTAGAGGAGGTCCACCCATGGTCAGAGGAGGCCCACCCATGGGCAGAGGGGGTCCACCCATGGGCAGAGGGGGTCTACCCATGGGCAGAGGGGGTCCACCCATGGGCAGAGGGGGTCCACCCATGGGCAGAGGGGGTCCACCCATGGGCAGAGGAGGTCCACCCATGGGGAGAGGGGTCCCACTCAGGGGAAGAGGAGGACCACCCATAGGGAGAGGGGGTCCACCAATGGGTCGAGGTGAGCCAATGGAAAGGCACTGGGAAGATGCTGAGTCAGCTGAGTACTCAGAGGAAGGGGACCCTTACTGGGGAGAATGGAGACCTCCAGTAAGAGGGATGAGACCCCCATTTCCACCTGGACGAGGTCGTCCTCCACGTGGTCACCCTGGTTTTATGCCCCGAGGACGTGGGCGTCCACCTCACCCAGCACATGGTCCAATGGATCATGACTCATTAGAGCATGAAATTGACTCTGATGACACAAATATTGATCCATCAGTGTACCATGGACATGATCCTTACAGACACCCAATGCACCCTGATGTAGGAAGAGACAGGCGACGTGTACCACCACCACCTCATGAAATGATGGAAGAGCCATCATATGATGAAGGAAGAGAGCAAGAATGGCCTCCACAACATGGCAGGGGCCCTCCCATGCCCCCTCATGAGATAATGGATAGAGGAGGCATGAGGGGGAGACCTATGGGCCGAGGAATGGCAAGGGATATGTGGCGCCCAGGTCCAAGACATGAGGAATATGAAGAAGGGTATAGTGAGCGTTACTCTGTAGATTATGATCATGGGGAAGATGGGTTTCGGTGGCGTTCAGCTCAGGACTATCCTCCTGATGATTATCGTCAAGATACAAAGTACTTTGAGTCTGAATGGGATAGGGAACGTTCTCTTTCCGAAAGAGACTATGTTCCCCACATGCCACCACCAGAGCACTTAAGAGATGGGCAATGGCAAGAAGAAGTTGAAAGAGGCCGCTCTTATGCACATGATGAACCCGGTAGGGGAAGAGGAGAACTCAGAATTCGTGAATACAGGGATGAACCACTATACAGGCAGGAAGATCCACCACATTCTGACTGGAATAGGCCCTCAAGGCCTCCCCCACCGTCAGAGAGGGGATATGCTGATTATCCAGATCATAGACTCCACTATGATGAGCACAGAGAAGAGCCTTCTATGGATATAGTTCCACCTCCACCATCTGGTGCACATGTCACAGATGTTTCTGAAAGTTCATCTGATCCAGCTGCCCAAGGAGCAAGTGGAGCAAATGTTCTTGCCCTTTCACAGCGTCAGCATGAAATAATCTTGAAAGCTGCTCAAGAACTTAAACAAATAAGGTAATAACTATTTTTTTTATTCTTTATTATAAATACTATTATAGCATATGCGGTTTTTCATTATACTAAAATTTCAAACTAGATACAATACTAAGGTTTGATACGGGATACTATTTTCGATACTACACAAAAGGAAAAAAAAACACTTTAATAAATCAGTCAGAGCACTACAAAAAAAAACCACCGTAACTCAAACAATGAAAAATATAAATGAATACTAGAAAAGCACTCAAAGAGCGTAAAGCACCGCCAAGGCCTTCAAAAAGTTCCTGGATTCAAACGGTGATTCAGGAACCACCTAAATTAAATGAGCACTTCCTTTTCACATTTTCAAAAACTCTTGAAGATTTCATGAAAATCCGTCAAAAATGTTTTGGGTTATCTTGAACATAAACAGAAGAACTGCAGGTAAAACAGCCTCCTTGGTGGAGGTAACAAGAAAAGGTATTTACATTATGGAATAAATGCATTATTTTAAAACTGTAGTAACTTGTGGAGCTACAGTCTTCTCAAACTGTTCAGTGTAAAAAAGAAATCCCAAACTAAAAGAAACTTCAGCTAGTACTTTGTGTACTCTTAACAAAAGTCTAATTTTCTTCACAATACTTGAGAACAGATCAAGTAAATGTAACAAACAAATGATCAACATCTTATTAAAAGTGTTTTCAGTTTGTATCTTGAAAAAGCCTGACGTCCACTTGTTATATCTTTTACAAACCTGGTCTATAAAATGTACTCGACAACTGTCCTGTTAGGTTTTGTGTTTATAATGATTTCCATTGTAGCTGGATGGTGGGCTTGAGTTTGTGGTTGATTCGGGCTGGCTGTTAGTCCCCGTTCTCTCAAGGGGCATTTACAATAGGATCTTGGGGAGTCGGTGCAGTTGGGCAGGGATTTCCAAAAAGTTTTGCACCTGAACACCTTGTGTTCAAACAGCAATAAAAGCTTATTACATACTCCATGAGAAGCGAAAACTTTGATCTTGCTCTAGAGTCTGTAGGAATAAGTAATTTTTTTTTTTCGCCTGGTTCATTCATATTCCATGAAATGCAACAGGGATCACTGCAGTTGGTAATATCTGCTTTTATGTGCAATAAACCTGGTTGTTTAATTTTTAATAAGAAACTTCACCTGCGGCAGGGCAGGTTTTGCACATGACTTGGTCTGTATGATTAAATGGCATATGTAAAGGTTTTCGTACTTGTAACCACCTTGATCAGCCGTTTTATTGAAACAATCTGTTTAATCTGCATCAGTATAAATGCAGTCGGCAACCTTTCGCTTCATGCTTTTCCGTGTTAACAATGGCCGCTTCAAATGTCTGACCAATCACACAGTACTTCTCAGAGCCCCGCAAGAAAAAGTTCTGCTAGCCCGATATGTCAAGAACTGTCTTTAACAACATCTGCAAGAACAAAATGATGGAATTTTCTTCTAGTTTCATCATTGTGATGAATTTGGTTGGGTTCTGGTCAATAAAATTGGGCCCCTTCAGGTCCACTTCCATGGATAATGTAATTCTTTTTATAGTTGTGTCAACACCCAACTCAGCTCAAAACAATTATCTTACTTTTCGGTAATTCTACCAGCAGACGCTACTTTTGTCGTAGCCAATGTAAAAGTGCATCTCCAGCGTAAGAGGTGGGTCCACCAGGTAGCTGCTGTGGGGAGAGGGGCTGCCCTCTGTTGTGCCTTTTCAAAATGGTTTTTAAAATGGAGACAGCTGTTAATGAACTGGCAGATGCAAAACATTTAATATCAGTACCCATGTTAATTTATATCTAGATAACTAATACTACATTTTAGTATTGATTAGTATGAGTATTTGACAACACTAACAGCATAATTTTGTTTAATTTGAATAATGGACAGAAATTAGTGTTATTCACATGAAGTTGATTCACATTGATTTGTCCAATTTGCATAATTTTAGTCAGAGTTCTGTCAATTTTATTAAATGTAGCTAAAAGAAATTGGTGAATGATTTGATCTTTTTTTTTCTTTGCTTAGGGAACTGCAGGTGTCAAAAACCCCTAGCACAGAACCACAGTCTGTGCCTAGTGAAACTCTGCCAGAACTCCCTGCTGGTCTCCTTGGGTTGGAGATCCCACCAGATGTCCGAAATGTTCTGAAGGTTAATATTGATTTCTTAGCATTTTTAGCAAGAGTGCATTGTTGTAAGAGTAACACAGTGAATAAACATAATGTAATGGGCAATTGTTATATTCCCTACTTGAATTAAGTTTTTTTGTAAGATATTTAGTCAGTTTTTCTTTTTTGCATTTATCGCTTTAAGATTTAATCTTTAATCTCACAGGGTATGACTGCAGCTGCACAAACTGCTGTTCTTGAACCAGTATCCTGGGAAACCAAATCTTTAGATTACACACCATCTCTTTCTGCTGCACCCATACCTCCAGTGATTCCCAAGACTGTTGATTATGGACATGGGCATGGTAGGAATATCAAATATGAACAAGACTTATTATTTTCAAAGAAGACACAGGTCGTACTTGAGGTCAATGCTGTGGGTAGATGTTGATTGGAATTTAATGTTTTAGAGCCTGGTGCCACTGTTGAGCGCATTTCTTATGGGGAGAGAATAGTCCTGAGGCCTGACCCACTGCCATCAGACAGGGGCTATGAAAAAGGTTAGTTTCAATCATTTTTTAATCAATTTTATAATCATATAAAAAAAAAATTTGTACTCATTTTGCGTTTGTAATTTTTCTACATTCTTTATCAAAAAAAATTTTTTTTATTGTCCTAGAACTGCTTGGCCTCAGGGATCCTTACAGCAGAGACCCATATTATGAAAGACGATCAGATCCCTACATGGAACGCAGAGAGTACAGCAGAGAGAGGGAATTATACAGAGAACTTCCTGAATATGAACGAGAGAGATTTGAGAGAGAACGCTATGTTTCACGTGAGAGAGATGAAAGGTAAGAAATTTTATGTATTTTTTATTCCCCCGTTTCTGGAGAAGTACTCTGCCTCTTGTTTACATGAAATATGTCTTTTGTGTTTGTTTTGAATTCAAGCACACATGTCTTGGTTGAAGAAAGGTACTCTATAACATATGGGTCAGACATTGTGCTAATCTTATGTCTGTTTGAATTTAGACTTATTGTAAAAATTAAATGTAATCTCATCCTCTTTCAGGTCTCCACTGGCTCTGCGCTCAGGGTACAGGGATAGAGACAGAGACGTTCGCGACAGGGATCGAAGCGGCAGTCGTGATCCTGATGAACATTATGGAAGACCTGGGTATGACAGACCTTCATATGAGCGCAGCAGGCTTGATCGTATTGAGCCTGAACGTTACAGCTCACCTTATGGTATGTTGATGCCTTCTCTCGATAGATCTTGATCTTGGTTTTAAAATTAATCAAAAATGCTTGACTTTAATGATTTTAGTAAATTGTTGCTAGTATGCAAAAGCGATCTAACAATGTGAATTTATCATGTGAGAAATTTAGCGATTCATATCTGATTTCTATAATCTAGTTGACAGAAGAGTTTATCCAGAGGACAGAGGGCCTCCAGCTGCAGCAGCCCTCCCACCCCCACCACCAGCCCCAAAAGTTGAAAAAAAGCCTGAAATCAAGAATATTGAGGATATCCTCAAACCACCTGGAAGATTATCGCGGCCGGAGAGGGTGCTTCTCTGTTCTGTTAATATTCATATTAAATCTCTCATCCTGAACCCTTACTCAAGTTCTATGTTCTAACAGATTGTCATCATCATGAGAGGTCTCCCAGGAAGTGGAAAAAGCCATGTTGCCAAGCTCATACGGGTGAGTTAAATTGTTCTAGAAAATCATGCCATTTCAATCTTAATCGAAAATAATTTAAACCACAGATTGTCACAGATTATTTGTTTGGCAAAAAATGAAATTAAAAGAAAAATCTTCATTTTCAACTTTTGCTATATCTAGGACAAAGAAGTTGAATGTGGTGGTGCACCTCCAAGAGTTCTTGTTTTAGATGATTATTTCATGACAGAGGTTGAAAAAGTTGAAAAAGACCCAGATACAGGGAAGAGGATCAAAACCAAGGTAATACTCACAAAAACAACATCAAGCATTCATTAACAAATGCACTGATAAAAATATTTTAATTACTTTTCCAGTTTACATAAGCAGTAAAATCTTCTATGTTACAGGTTCTTGAGTATGAGTATGAGCCAGAAATGGAGGACACATACCGGAGCAGCATGCTTAAAACATTCAAGAAAACGCTGGATGATGGCTTTTTTCCCTTCATCATTATAGATACGGTTAATGATAGAGTTAAACATTTTGATCAGTTCTGGAGTGCAGCCAAAACTAAAGGCTTTGAGGTGAGTTGTGTTAATGAGTCGGTCAACTGCCCAAACTTACTCGTCTTTGAAATGGTCTTGTGTATTTTGTTTTTAGGTGTATGTGGCTGAAATCATGGCGGACACTCAAACTTGTTCAAAGAGGAATGTCCACGGGCGCACTTTTAAAGACATATCAAAGGTTTAAAAGATTAGTTAAATGACATCAAACAGACAGCTGGTTGTCTGTCATAGTATTTCACGTTGTCATTCAGAACTTAAACATTAGGTTTTCCTTTCTGACTTAATTATTCTTCACACAGATGTCCAACCACTGGGAGTCTTCACCACGTCATATGGTGCGCTTGGATGTCCGGTCCTTGCTTCAGGATGCTGCTATAGAGGAGGTGAGGATTTTAAGAATGGCCAACTCTCAGACTGTTAGTTTATCAATAACTGTGCTAAACTATGTTATGCTTGAGTTTTTAGGTTGAAATGGAAGACTTCAACCCTGATGATGAGCTTAAAGAACCTAAGAAGGAAGAAGAAGAAGAGGGTGATCTGGTAGGATGTCAATCTTAAACTTAACAGTCACGTAGTTGCCAGGCTCATTTTAACATATTTGTTTCCCATATATCACACAAGTTGTATCAGTAGTTTAGCTTCAGTCATTCATTGTTGTTGTTCATTGTTCAGGCAGCACTTATTTCACTAAAATCCACTAAATAAGTCAGATTTGTGGAAAGTCTTTAAAAAATAGAGGCGCATGACGCAGCTGATCAAACTACTGTAGGGATTGTTGGGACAGTTATAATACAGCTTGTGTAGTCAAAACAAATTTAGTAGGGTTACTGATTCATTTTTTTAGTTTTTAACTCAAGAATTAGTCCAATGCTTCTGATTTAATAAGAGTTGAATGTGCTTTAGCTAATTAAATTAACTTTTTTTTAATTATTATTTAAACTATTGCCAGAATCTTAAAATGTGTCGGCGTTTGTTTAGAATTTTAGAGATCTACAGATTTCACTTTTTTGTTTTAAGATTTCTAAGATTTTAAGACTTTTTTTTTTCAGGGGAAAAACATCAAAATATCAAATAATATATAAATGACAAAAAAACACTTGATTTTAAATGTCTTCAAATTTAAAGTGTCCTTAATTATACAATTTTACATCCAATAACAACTGCATTTCCGAGCAAAACAAACCAACCAGCTCAAAGATATGAGTTATTTGAAAGCCCTCTTGCTCCAGTAAGGAGCAGCCAGAGTATTTGTTATGCTCCGGTGTTAAAAGGGCATCACGCCCATCACAGGAATGTACACAACTGAACAAGCTTCGTCTACCTTCATTGCAGGAATTTCTGAGTCATTATAGCCTAAAGTGGATATTTTTTAAAGGTTTGACAAATGTCAACACGCTATCTGAGATCTGACCTTTATGTTTAAGAATATTTAGAGCAACTCTACTGAATGAAACAATATTCATCGGGACATTTTAAAAGTTTCACTTTTTATTTTGTCCTGAGCCCTTTTTATTTTATCTTTGCATATCTGGCTTCAAACCTCAGGGGAACTGACTGGTGAATATTGACAACCATTATTCAAGTTTTCTCATTTTAAAAGTGTATGTAGATGTGTTATATCAGGTAATTTTAGTAATCTGATTACTCCCAGATATCTTGTTTTGATGGACATAAAAATAAAAAGTTAGAAAAAGTTTAAAATATTACTTTATCACTATAATTGATGATAGTAACTTTATTCAGTTAATGCTGTGTGGATTTGTATCCACAGTTTAAAGCCCTTTAAACTGTATCACTTTTGTACAACATACTTTTATGAAGGTGATTTGCCTTCACGGGGACTGCTTCCACGTGTTCAACACAAAACTTTCTATCAAAATAGATGGGAACTTTTTTTTTTTTTTTAAATTTTCACTAAGTGTTTTGATCTAACCTGACTGACTGCATTGAAGAACAAGGAAAAAAATATTCATACAAACCACAAATTAGTTTGATATTAAACTAACATGAATAGTCATATGAAAGGAGTATAAAGATCTTGAGATTGAAAGATTAACTTTGTCACCAGTGAAATGACTCCTATAATCATTTAAACAAACAAAAACGGAATTCCTTTTTGTGTCTTCATCACCAGCAAGACAAAACAAACCTTTTCCTTTTTTTAACCTTCATTTTTAACCACTGGAAGCGCCGTCCATCTTTCACATACGGTCTATGGTCAGAACAATGCCACAGCAAAGGCATAATGTGAATGAGCTAAACACAGTACAAAAAAACATAGTCTCTCTTTTAAGCCAGGCAGTGTAATAATTTACTTTATTTTCTGGTTTTTGTTACTCTTATAAACTATATTAATAATCTTAGTTGCAGCTGAACCTGTCTGTATTGCATGTTTGGTTAATTGTGAAGTGGAACACTGCTTTTAATCATTCCCATGTCATAAGCATAGACTATATATAAAGATGGACAGGGCCTCCATGACGTCACCCATAGTTTTCGGAAGAGCTGAACTGAAGCTCAGTGAGCACTTCCTACCATCGCCATCTTGGCAGGAGCATGCAGGTTGTCTCGCCTGGAAAATACAAATATGGGCAAAGAGGTACAGCTGAGAGGGGGGCTGTGAGCGTGGGGGTGGATGATTGACATCGAGCGACCTCCAAGCTGCCTGTAGCTAAGAGCTAACTGAGCGAACCCAGAGCTAAGCAGCTAACAGAGGTAAGCAGGCTAAAGCTAAGTCACGTTGTGACCCGGCTAAAAACCGCAGTTCTTTTACATTCTCCTTACTTGAAGCAGGAGATTGGGTACCTATCAATCAAAAGGACACACCCATAAATATGCCGAATTTCAAGATTAAATTACTTTTAAACGGGCAGAAAAAAATTCACTCTCCCCAACAGTTGTCATGACGGTAAACCTGACCTTTAAACTGAAAATGGATTTTTGTACCAGACTGTAAACATGTTTTTCTGTTGTGAAGTTTGCTTTTTTAACATTGGAGCCTATAGGGAATTGCTCTGTTCTGGAGCCAGCCCCTGCAGTTTTATGTACTTCCACATAGGCTTCACTTTTAACTGCTGCGGGTTGCCGCTTGGTCATAAGTCAATCTTCTTTCATTGAGCTTTAGTTGCAAACCATACCATCTTCTTTAAATTTGGATAGATTTTGGTAGTTGACATGTACGTGACTGTTGTATGTGTCTATAAAATCCTTGAAAAAGTCACAGTACCACCCGTACACTTTAGGGGGATGGACTAGTATGTCCCCTTAAAGTGTCTGGGCGGCAACAGTAAACAACAGAAATGACAAAGCTGACATGGAGCCTTGCAGGTACTGTTATCGAACATGAGATTTACTCAAGTTTGAAGGCTTATTTGGAAACATTTTGGTTTTTGTGGACATGAGAACAGACCAGGCCTAGACAAGACTTAATCCATATGCAAGTTGCTTAAAGTCCAAATAAAATCTGATAGTTAGAGGAGGAGGTTGTTCCCAACTATTGCTGGGACATTTTCTTGAAGATTCCAGGGAAACACATAAAGACACTATGAAAAATATATTTATGTGTTGGATTTATTTATGGTTCCACATAAATGAAAGATAGGGGAGATTAATATGTTTGGTTACTTGAATTTGATACTGAATGGAGTATAAAGTAGTATAAAGGTAGCCAGGAAGTAAAGGGGGAAAAAAACATTGGTGTGGAAAAAAGATGGATGAAAAGTGCAGCACCCTGAATCAAAATTGAATCCTGAGATACCTGAGATTGCACTTCTATTCACTATTGAGTCACTGAAACAGCTGAGGCAACTTACAGCATCACTGTCTATGAAATGTTATTTTAACTATTTACGACTATAGATAGCACAACATGCCAAATAGTTTTGCTAAAAAGTTCCAGAAAAAGACCTTTGTTTAATGACTAAATGTTGCAAACAACCGAATAAGTCTTGTAGTTCCACACAGGACCATTGTTGTCTGTTCAATTTCATTTTCATCATCTTTGTTGGTTGAACTTGACTGTAACATGGACTCTGTGTGAACTGCAGATCTAAAACTCGTAGTAGGTAAAACTTCAGACTGCTTACAACTGTTTTTGAATTTTTTTTTTTTTTTTTTTTTTAAACAGTTGATTAATAGACTGTAACCACGAAATATGACAACAGAGCTGTTTAGTACAGCTTAGCTTAGTTTATATTAAAGCAAACGTTGTCAGAAAAAATGGACATTTTATCTTGGTTCAGTGTCGCTGAAAATCTCAATTCAGCGTAGCGTTCACACAGATCTCAGACAAAATGTCAAAAGTAGCCTAACTTGACAACAATCTATCTCCCACTTAAGCAGTGGCAGTTAAACACTTGGATATCTACAGTGTAATATTACTGATTATATTACAACTATTTAAAGAATTTTTAAAGCATTTATATTCCATCTACTGTAACATGACTAATTTCATCCCTTAATCAGGCCAAAATTACTTTTGATGTCCTGAAGTACTCCTTTTTTTTAGTATTTAAAACTGAATTTGTAAAACTGAAATGTGAAAAAATAAAAATATGTATCTAATGTGTTTATCTAATGAGATTATTTTACTTTTTTAAATTTATTGGAAAGACTTCACACTGAATCGAACGTTTACTATATACATTATATATATATATATATATATATATATATATATATATATATATATATATATATATATATATATATATATATATATATATATATATATATATAGTATAATGTGTGTGTATATATATATACACATTATATATATATATATATATATATATATATATATATATATATATATATATATATATATATATATATATATATATATATAGTATAATGTGTGTGTATATATATATACACATTATATATATATATATATATATATATATATTATATATATATATATAATGTGTATATATATATATATACACATTATATATATATATATATATATATATATATATATATATATATATATATAGTATAATGTGTATATATATATATACACATTATATATATATATTATATATATATACACATTATATATATATATATATATATATATATATATATAAATATATATATATATAATGTGTGTATATATATATATATATATCTATATATATATATATATATATATACACATATATATATATATATATATAGATATATATATATGTGTGTGTATATATATATATATATATATATATATATAATGTGTATATATATATCTATATATATATATAATGTGTGTATATATATATATCTATATATATATATATAATGTGTATATATATATCTATATATAGATATAGATATATATATATATAATGTGTATATATATATATATATATATATATATATATATATATATATAGATATATAGATATATAGATATATATATATATATAATGTGTATATATA
>NC_136614.1:21965050-22083476 GCF_933228915.1 Telmatherina bonti | reverse complement strand
ATATATATATATATATATATATATAACTGACATGTGACGCATGTCAGTTTAGGTTTATTCATTTTAAACAGAACCATAAACAATAACTTTACAATAACTTTATTCATACTTTGAAGACAGGGACCATGGGCTAAACAGCACAACAAGAATCTAGTTTATATAGGAACTAATGATCTGTTTTTAGAGTGGCCACCACATGCCATGGAAAGTGCTTCTGTTGGACTTTGTTCAGGGCAGTTTTTGGAGAGAAGCACATATTCCTCCTTTGGGCTGTATGAGCTTGATGAAACTCAGCATTGCTAGGTTAGACTTAAAGAGGCGCTATTATGCTATTTCTAGTTTTCTGAGCTTTAAGTGTTATAGTGTTGAATACTTATCATACATATGAGCGGCACTGTGTTTCTATCACCTAAACGCATGTTTGAGTTTTCCAGATCTCTATAATTGGTTTCCATGGCAACAGAAACAATTGGTTTTAAAGAGTTTTTTCTATTTTTGAAATTTTAGTGACGTCCCAAGAGAGAGACTCAGTGATTCGTCATCTACTCTAGGTTGTGCACGTTCACAAGAAGAAAGCCACACCCAACTTCACTGTTTAGTATAACTACTCCTAGCAGTTGACCAATCAGACGCGGCCCGCAGGCAGGAAATAGGGCGGAGCTTTCTCTGTTTGTTTGTTTCTGGCTGATCTGAGAGGATCAATACAAAATGAATGAAGGGGTTTGTGAAAAATGCTTGATTATTTATTGCCCTTCTGGACTTGCTTATCAAAATAAATTAGACTGAAATGTGCATGATTGAACCGCTTTAAAACAAAATGCATTTTCAGTGACTGGTCCAACCAATCAGAAGCAGTCTGCTCTCTCAAAGATGGCCATTGACATTGTAAATGTCATGTAGACCGAATGCAATAAAGCAACTGCTATTGTGGTTTAATCAGATTTGTAATTGTTACTTTTGTTAGGTCTGTTGTTTGTCTACATGCCGTATGTATCTCAAGCCAGAGCTACAAAACCTCATTACCTCAGGGGTCCTTCAGTCCAACACAGCAACAGGCACAAATGTGAGAGGTAGATCTGAAAAGGAGTTGCCTGTTGCCTGCCTTTAGTTTATGTGGCAGGAAAAACAGCTACTGGGCTTAATTGTAGGGGAAGGGTGGGGCTCTAAAAGTAGCACATTTTAGTATATTTTATTTCTGATTGCATTGGGATCCTAATATTTTCAAATGATAAAAGTAGCATTACTTTGACTGTTTTGTGTCTTTACTGTTTAATACATCAATGTTTTCAAATGGCACAGATGATCCCTTTCCCATTCTTATGGCACTGTGGACAGCATCATTGCTTGTGTGCCTTGAGCCGTCTAAGTTGCAATCGTTTAATTTACTTACTTTTTTGTGATTGTTATGAGATGTTGATTTGATTGAAGCTGCTGCACTCAGTAGTAGCTGAATGTTTTGGCAGTAAGTTTTAGCAGTTTTGTAGTGCTCTGCTCTAATATTCATGCACATGGAGGAGGCTTGGAAGATGTGCACACCTGCAAAAAAAAAAAAAAGACTCCCCCAAACAAGACATTTCCTTACATAGCATTTGTGTCTGGCTTCCTCCCCAATGCTCTGCAGTTTTCTACTTTTTTCTACTTCCACAACACTTCTGACAGCTGTATGAAGTGTCTAGAAAAGTTGCAAATCTGTTTTTAGGAAAACAAAATAGCTACACCCAGTGTGTTTAACAGTTACCTGAAAAAAAAGAAAGGAAAAAAAAGACATGCCCACCAAAACAAAATCTTTTCTTTATTTTTGGGAGAACTTACATTTTGGGTTAAGATGATGTTTGTTTCATGTACATATAGACCTATTGCTGCTGTTTTAATGTCATGAAAAGGTGTTTAAAAACAACACTAAATGTTGCAATAAATGTATTTTATTTATAATACACTGAAACATGAACCGTTGTGCCTCTAGTTCCTCTTACTTTAAGCAACCAAAAACCGCCACATAAAAGCTCAATTACCAGCTTCTAGATGCAGATGAATGCAGAGTGTCAAACAGGTTGAGTGCTCAAAAAGCCACAAGTTGCTTGCAGCATCTGCTTCAAACTAGCAAAGCCAGTTTAACTGTATGTAGGTGTAGATTACCACCCTGAACCAAAGCTTTAGGCCACTGAGGCGTAACTAAAATCTTGGGTGCTGACTTTCAAAGCAAACAGATAACATTGTAAATGGTGATTAAAAATTGAAAAGCCACATTAACAGAAAGTTACAGGTGGTTACCTAATCTAAAAGTGAAATGTTCAGTACTCTCAGGTTAAGTCAGATGGTCTGTAGTTTAGTGAAACTCACCACTGTCTATCCAGAAACTAATATTTGTATAGTTAAACCAAAAAATAAATGTCATTGTTTGTTTTTCGTTGTCTTACATGATCTTCTCAGATGAAGGGGGGGAGGGGAATAAATTTGTTAATCAACAATATGATCTTTTTCATGCAGCCATCAGAAACTGTAGTTCCAAGGCCTAAACTTGGCATCAGCAAATATTTAGTGTTCTCCAAAGAGGAGCAATGCGGGTGTTTATCATTTAGTCCTTAATGTTTCACATAGACCAAAGGCTTATTCTTAAAACTTCAGTTTTTCACAGTTTTCTGTAAACCTACTTGTGTGCATGCATGTGTTAGCAGATTATATATATGAACTAATGTTTCATGCCAGTTTTGCTTGTCTGCCACGTCTGATAAAGTGGTTTCCTCTCTTTCCAGCCAGCACCTTTCCCTGCTCTCTCCTCCTTCCCCTTCTCCCTGTACCACCCAGACATTTAACCATTGCAGTGTTTTTCTTAATATAGGGTTATGTTCCAAAAAGCAAATGGGAGATGGACACATCTGAGGCCAAACTTGGTAGGTATTGTTCTAATTCCTCTTATCTCTGTGGTGTAGATGTATTGCATCAGTGCAGTGTTTTTCACCTTACCATTTTCTTTTTATATACTCATACCTGGAACATGATCGTGTTCTCAGGAAATTGTGTTTTTATGTTTATGATTTGAGTTAATATACATTACATGTATAATTTTTTTTTTTAATTCCAGCAAACTCTTTGCTGATGGGAAATGCCAGTATATTTGTAGTCTACCTCCACCAGTTCTAATTTGGCATACAGAAAAACACCACAGAAAGAGACAGCTAAAGATACTCACTTTATTTGCATTCTAGTGCAAGTATTTTAGTGGTTCTGAAACTAATTTTTTTGCGGCTTTTGTCCTGCAAACCAAATCAGTTATTGACTGACAAGTTATTGACTGACCACCACAACATGTTATATTGCCCAGCCCAAACAGATATGCTATTTGTAACTGTTAATTCATATATGTGAGGGAAGTGTTCCTGCCAATACATCATAAGTTGATTTGTATTGTCAAGTTTTGCAATCGAATTCTGTGTAAGCATGTCTGACCAAAACAAAATTATTTGTTGAAAGAGACTTTATACAGACCCTGGAAAAAAAATGGAAAACATAAAGCGATAAAAGTGCTGAACATGATAATGTTAAAAAGTGGACTGATTAAATTTTTATGGGAGGGTATAGGTGGCCTGAACAATAGTCTTCCTTTTAAACAGACAAATTGGATGGTCTGGTGAGTGGTGGGAAGAGGAAGCGTGAAGGTGAACAAACATCAGACCTGGAGGACTATCTTCAGCTGCCAGATGACTATGCTACACGCATGTCTGAACCGGGAAAGAAAAGGGTATATTTTTCTCATCTTTCTGTTTTTTTCATTCACGCAGAAGGGTCTTTGACACTGAGGCAATTTGGAAATGTCAATTTGAATGTAAAGTCTGTGATCCCAGAGTTTGTAAGCACTTTTTTAGAAAAAAAACAGATTTTAACTATCTGCATCTGAAATGCTTCTTAATTTATTTCATGCTCTCAGTATGAAACCCAGATTTTTCTTCATTTTGTTTAGGTTCGATGGGCTGATCTTGAAGAGCAAAAAGATGCAGATCGCAAACGTGCTATTGGTTTTGTGGTTGGTCAAACGGACTGGGAAAGGATAACGGATGAGAGTGGCCAGTTGGCACAAAGAGCTCTCAACCGTACCAAGTATTTCTAAGAAGATTAGAATCTTATCCCATATTTTGGTTTATTGAAAGGTATGTATGATGCTTTTTCATGTTACCTCGTTTTGGGTATGCAGATTATACCCAAAAAGTTAGCAGGTTCATTATGTACATTTAGTGTGTAAATGGTTATTTGAGTATATATTCTACAATTAAAATGGTAGTTATTCAAGATATGAGGTGCTTATCTGGTATCTAGTAAGTGCATTTTTGACCGTAGATGGAATTTGGCATAAACACAGTTTAGGGGTTAGAAAATAACTTAAAAGCTAAGTATGGGCATGGGGTCAGCAGCATCAGAATTGGCCAAACTCTTTTGACAGAAATGCTCATTTTAAGTCACTAAAAACATGAAGTGGTTTATTTAATCCTGCCACACCAAGTTTAGGTTTAAGATATTTAGGCACAAATAGACTGTTTTTCTTCCTATAAGCAAGGTTTTCTTAGATTGCAGAGTGACTATTAATCATAGTCAACCCAACAACAGATAAACTAATGCAATTGAGGTTCAAAAGATTTTAAATGAATAATTGTATTGTAAAGCCAAGACCATTACTTTTCAGCCTACCATTTACCATACTATGGCATTTAAAGTTAATTAATTTATTCTTTATTTCAAAGAAATGTTAGTTTGGCAAAACTGTAACACATATTCAATTTTTCTGTTTTTAGCCATTTTTTCTCAAAGGGGTTTATTTTACTGCTTCCACAGTCATTTTTACACCAGTGTATTAAAATTACTTGTGATTCCTGTAATACAGTTGGAACAGTATTATATTTTGTATGAATGGATGTTTGAATATAGCTAACAAAAGAAGATACAGTAAACAAAACCAACAGAAAATGACATCTTTTTCTTTCCGCAGGTGTCCAGAATGTGAAAATACTTCTGCCAAGTGGCGGCGAAACACTTACTGAGACGATACTTCCTATAGTTATCAAAATTCTTTGTTAAATAACGGTACAAAATGTACTCCACCCTCCACTGGATATTCACATTTTAGGTTGTAGTTTATCATCTATGATAGCCATGCATTCAGTCTTGTTTTTTATCTTTATTGCTTCTATTTTCTACTCTTCCAACTTCATGTATTGTAAACTTATAGCACTGTTTTCTCATCAGTGTGTAGTTGAAAGAGTCAATAAAAGTTTCTCAAAACTTTCAACTTATTGAGAGTTGTTAGTTGGATTTCCTGACAAGGAAACCCAATTTCTTTTGTTTTTTAAAAGGCATATAAGTCTAACCTACCTGTATTTATATTTTTATTGTATTAGGTTCCCTTTTTTAACCTTAAGTATGTGTTTGCTATGAATTTATATAACGGTTCCAAATGTCACTGTAACCCGCGCCATGAATCGGAAGTGGAATTGAGCCTCTATTGATTCCTGGGCCTGTGGCTAAGTGAAGCAAAGTTTAAAATTGGACTTAAAAGTTTTTTGCGTGATTTCATGCTTCATGTTGGGATGTTTTGGAAGGTAAATACAAGAGTTTAAAAAAAAAAAAAAAGTACCAGCTCATACATTTTTAAACAGCTTTATTTGTCATAAAAGTGGATTAGGTGTGGCTCCTAAAAGACTAAAATGACAGTTTGCCTATTTTAATAACATTTTATCTTTGTCATAATTAAAAATTACTTGTATTCCACATATATTATTGGTTTCTGATCACTTATATACATTATAATTAACATTTATTTTAAATTGGCTAAAAACAGCATTTAATTGATATTCCGTCTCCAGCTCAAAAAGATGCTGTTCTTTGTAGAATAGTTCTTTTGTTTGTTCAACAAGATTAACATAACACAAGTATGTTCACAGGCTCATAGCATTTATCATTCTCTTATATTTGAGTTCAGAACTTACTGTTAATATGTCCTCAGATACACAAGACCATCACTTTGCAAATGTTTTCTTTTTTAAGTTTTCCTTTTAAATGGAAATTGTTCTTTTAAAAAGTTGAATTTGGCCTCCTGAGTTTTTCTAATTTCCCCCTGAAGCTCCCAGTCCATTTTGTTTGACCATCCATTCTTTATGTTTTATAAGACTTTCAGTGCAATGAGATGTGATAAACACATGGGTATTATGCTTTCTCTGCACATTGTCTTCTCAGTTTCCTTAGCCTCCATTCTTTAATGCTGTCGCAGACTGCAGTTGGTTTACACATTACATTAATTTATTAATTCCTTTAAAATGGGTATTTCAGTGCCAGTCTTGCATATTAGTTGGCATTTACTTCTCACATTAGTTGTTCTGTGCACTGCACACTTTCATTGTGCTACCTTCATATTCCATTCAGTGGTTAACCCTCGAGGATCTGTCAGACTAAATGGAAAAAGAAATATTATTTTCCTCCTCTTTTTTTTTTTTTTTTTTTTTTTTTTTTTTAAATTGACCTGGTAGCTGCTTTCATCTTTCATACAGTATGCTGCAGTGGAACAAGACAAGTTTATGTCTTTATAAACCAATTTCATATCTTCTAACACTTGAGGAACCCAGCAAGTGGAATTTACATTTTTCCAAGAATTTTATCAGCAAGCAGAAGTCGTCAGAAATGACCAAATACACATCTCCGGATAAAGGTGGTGCCTCTGGACAGCAAGATAATGTATGAATAAGATCTAATGGTAAGTATGGAAGAGAACAATTTGACTGAAATAGTTGATGTAAGAATAGCGCAAGCTTACGGACAGTCTTCTTTTATATGCATATCTTGTATATACATAAACTGTTAATATGCTCTTTTAAATATTAAATATATTTCTCCTATTGTGTGGACTTCATTTTGTGGTGGTTCTAAAGAAATGTTTCTTCAAAAACTAAATGTGTTCTCTGTGACTCAATGACTTCTTTTCTAAAAGATATAATCTTCAGTGTCTTCACTATTTCGTACTGCATAATATACATATATATATATATATATATATATATATATATATATATATATATATACACACCAGCTATAGTAGTTGATAAATCTAACTGTTACACACTCAAAACATCACTGGCGCTTGCTTGGAGATGATGGGTCATGTGCTTTCCTGATGACCTACCTCCTGTAGCATGTTTTTACATTTCAAACAACACATCAAGGAATTAGTAAGTCCACATTGTGACAAAACGGCTGTGGCACAAGATGTCCCCTGGTGGTTTTTTTTACGCAGAGTGGTGTATTTTAAATTCACTTGGTACATCACTGTCCAGTTTGCAAATCACCTTGTAGATTGCTTTCTTCCAGGATGGATCCCGATCTTTTCCTGTTGAAATGGCGATGTGAAATTCTCTGAGTGTAATCTCAGCCACTTGAAGGAATCTTTCAGGGACCTGTAAATCCATATGGAAAAAAATAGGTGGTGGGGGATCCCAGTTGTTGGCATGCATTCTGTTCACCTAATCTATGTCAGAAAGAGAATGAGTTATACATTATAGATTTGGTGCATTGTAGACTCTTAAATTATGCGTATCAAGGTAAGTAACACACTTTGACTTAGTGAGTTGTAATGACCAACAAATGTAAAAACATCTGGAACTATAATGGATGCCATTTACTGCTGCATATATCTAAAGCTGCCATTGTCTTTACCTGGCTTTTAACTTGCATTTTTAATAGAGTTGTTAATCTGTTGAATTGTAGTAATATGGAGGCATACGTTGAGCCTCTTAAGACTGAAAGAAAAGGGAGTTATTGGTTAATTTGTTAAAACTGCAAAATGTTTGAGAATAACCACAAGATAATCATGTGAGACTACTTGTTTATAATGCAGATTATCTCATTTTAGGATTAAATCCACTTTAAGGTGGTATGCATTGTTTGATGGTCAATTAGTTTTTGATAAGCCTTCCTCCAGCTAATTTTGAGTAAACCTTGGTGGTATTGGGTTAAACCCCTTTCGAAGTTTCCTAATCCACTCAGATGATTTGTCTACATGAAGTGAAACCATCCTGATGTTTTTGCATATTTGTGGGCAGTACCATTGTACACTCCTCACTGACCTCATGAAGCTAGTATGGATGGACATTTAACACAGCTGTTTTGTCTACTGGTTTCACGGAAAATGGTGTCATGGATGACTTAACAAAACAAATCTTTATTCAACACAATGGGTGTGCATCTGTTTTAAAACCAAAGACCAAAGATAATTACAACTGTGGGAAGAATATTCTTATCTAAGCAATTATCTTAATTGCCTAAACCCAAGAGAATTTTTTTTTTTTTTTTTTTTTTTAAAGGGGTGGGGGGAGGGGGTGAAGGAAAAAAGAGGAGAAAAAAAACTTGACTGAATGAAATAATTTTTACAGCCCACACATAACTGACTTTGAGCTTCATACATTAGCTCATACATGTTCAACGATGATTACTTTACAATTCAAAACAGTTAAGGAGGTCACACTCTCCCTAAAACACAACCTTTACTTCATGGTCATTTTTCCATTCTAAGGATATACCACAATTTCACACCAGCTCTGCTATTAGAAGTTTGTTGGAATTGAGGCTAAACTTGCTCACTTAAATGATGAATAGGCTTAGTGTTGTATGCAGCTTTAGTAGTTTGTATTTTGCAGACTTGGCGTCAAAAAGCTTAACTTGCATCAAATACTTGCGTGATGTAGGGTTTTTAAAAGACTGGATAGTTTTTTATTTGCTTTAGAGATCCCACTGCTAGACCATTCATTGCTAAACCAATGCATTACCAGTCATGGAAAACAGTGCAGGTAACGGCTGAGAACCACAATAAACTAATGGAGAAGAAACTAGTAGAGCTCTGAAATATGGCAGTAGTTTTACTTTTCCTAAATGCCACTGATAGCAGGTGTAACATTTGAGATATTGTAGCTGTTTCAACATTCGACCCTTTGTGGCCCTTTGAAAACAAACTGTGTTTGTGTTTGTACTGTAAAAATTATTCATGTGGAATATATGCTGAGCATTTACCAGTGTAGGCTGCCAGTCAGAATACTTTCAAACAGAAATTTTACTCTACAGTGATGCGGCGAACCTCCAGAGTGCTGCTTCTTGAAGAAAAAGCATGCTCAACATTTAAATGGAGACAATAAAAATCTTTTTATATATGGATAATCCTTTATATCCTCCCCATGCTGCCCTGTTTTTTCTCTCATGCCCTTTGAGGCAAAATTGATGCTTTGTTTCTGCAAATGATCTTTTAAATGATTTCATTGTAAGGGGCCATTAAACCTATTTGTATTTTGTTAAACATTAAAAGAAATAAATAAAATACAGTGTGAATAATTCTCCATTTAATTATACAAGGATTACCAGTTTACAGGATTTAATTAGGTGCTCTCTCCTTGAATTATTCACATTGCATTTAATATTCAATAAATAGTATTTACACATTTAACACAACTTAAAATTGCAAAATGGATTTCCTCATTGTAGTTTAGGATGTGGCTATTAACAAAATTTATAGCATGAAGCAACACTGAGCTGCTGTTTTTAATTTGCGTTTATATTAAATCTTGACGCATCTCTTTTAAAATGTGTTTTATTATTATAATGTACACTGGTGTCATTATTTGCAAACTGTTTAACAATTACTTCTTTTGACATGTCAAAACCTAAGCGGTGCTAAATATTCACATTATAACACAATCAAGTTTTTTACCATTGATGTATTGAAAAGAAAATGGTCCAAGATGTAAACCTAATCTAAAACAAATAATTATTTTACTTCATTATCTTAATGAATGTGCTTTGTCCTGCTGTTATTGTACCCACTACATCTGCAGTTCTATGAAAAATTGAAGCAAAAGTTGGCGAATCTGTTGAGAAGCCCAGAGAGTTGTGCAAACTATCATTATGTTGACATCAAAAATAAATATGATTGGGCAAATTTTTGTAAACCCAGCGACACAATGAATATAAACAAGATCTGAAATACCAAAATAAATGATAAATTAACATTAAATAATAACAATAAATAATTAACAATAAATAATAAATTAACATTTTTGTATTGTATTTGTTTGGATGTCATCCAAACAAATACAGTCTTAATCGGTATTGTCTTGTCAACTTGGTGAAACTTTAATTAAAATTTGGAATATATTTTGAGATTCTGCTGATTACGCATATAACTGACTTTTCTTCCTGTTAACATTCTTGAGGGGTTTTTGTTGTTGTTGTTGTTGTTTTTCGCTTTACTGATTCTCAAATCTCCTTTTATCCCTTTTACCACATTGAAAACAAAAGTGAGTTCCCCTTTTAGCTCTTTTAACTCAACCCTCTGGGATAATCTTTTCCAAAATACCAGACTTCTTCAAGGTGATAGCAAAAACAAACTTTTTTTGTGAAGCTTTGGTTGATAGACCTCCATGTCTGGATTATGGTCCTGATGTGTTTCGGGGGAACTACCTATAATTGCTATTGTATTTATTTTTCACATTATTTATTCATGTTTAATTTATGTGGGGGCAATCAAAACAAGTTGAACACATTCTGATTAAATTTAATCCTTTGTACTTCTGTGTAAAATTTTATTTAGTAGATTTACTAAAGTAAAATGGCAACAATAAACATGAAATCTAAAATCATAACTCTGGTAGCATTTTACATTTTGCTTTGAGAAAAATGTATGAAGGTCACCAGTTTTCCTTCTGTTGTTTCTGTCCAAAGGTTTTTGGATTATTATCAATATTATTTATTCTTTTACTGATGAGAATTAACTATCAAGTTGCCATGTGCTGAAATGCTCTCAAAAGTTGAATAAATGTATCTAAATATAAGAATAATGATAAATATTTAAAAGATTTAATATACAGTCCTCAAATTTATTCATACCATCCCCTTAAATGGGGAAAACAGCTGCCTGGAAAACAAGCTGCAATTGACAAAAGCAGTAATAAAATGAACATTTTATGAAAATCTTTTTTTTTTTTTTTTTTTTTTTTTTTTGGGTTCAACAGAAATAGCTTTAAAAAGCAAACAAATATAATGTTACATCACTCATAAACTAATATTTTGTTAAACAATCCTTCGATGTTTCCACTACAGCCAGGTGTCTCAATCAGACTTCTGCACCGGTTGTAAGGTATTTTGTCCCACTGTTCATCAGAAAAGTGCTCTAATTTTTCCATGACTGATTTGTTCTTGGGTTTCTTTTCTTCAGCTCAATTAAATTAAAAAAAAGTCTTATATCACTAATTATATTTGAGCAAGTTTTTTTTTTTCATTCCTGTTTTTTTTTTTAACCCCCAGTTATTTGAGTGACTTGTAAATTCAGCCTTTTCTTTAATGACAGAGTATGAATACATTTGAATAGGACTGTACATGTCATGAATAAATACCACAAGTAATCAGGAGCACTAAATGTAGTAAAACATTAAATCGCCAAAAAAAAAAAAAAAACACCTCAGGATTTCATGCTCCTCAAACACCCCATGATATATTTATTTTAGGTAGAAATCTTGAGTATTTATGCAGACAGGCCAGAATCCTCCTTACCTGGTAGTCATTTGCTTTGTTGTAGTGCATGTTGAGAGCTCTGAAAAGTTCTGATTCTCTGTCCACAGTCAGATCCCTCACATCAACAACTCCTTCCATGAGCGCGCTTCGGGCAAACTTCTCCATCTGGATGTAGTAAAATTCTCTGAAGTTGCTGAACCACTTGATGAGCTGCGAGGTGATGCACCGTGTGAACTGAGGACGACAAACAGGAGGTAATGTGATTGATATGCAATCATTATATATTATTTGTTCTTTGTGCGACATAAATATGAAGCAAATAAAATAAACCTGTTTTACTATGTCACAGTGTCGTGTTTGCTCTGTTTTGTTGTGTAAATTGATTTCTGGGATAAAATACAGATGTTTTGAAAATGACATGTAATCAACTTGGGAATGACAGAACATACTGAGTATTAATAAGGATGGAAGTTTTTGGGGTTTTTTTTTTTTTAGTTTCAGTTTTCTTTCAAATGAGAAGATTACACTGTATTTTCCGTTATGTTATTTTTAATTGGATTTTTTTTTTTTTTTTTTATGCTAATCAATAGAAACATTGTCTTACCTGCACATCATGGAAACACATCCTCAAAACCAGTGAGCTCGGGTAGCGAGTGTAAAAGAACATAAGCTTTGCTTTCTTCAGGTGGTTTGTTGTCAAACCTTCCTATAATAAACCAGTGTTAAGAATAAAAACATCCCATAAATAACAACAGAAAAAAAAACTATATGAAACCACAGATATTTTGCCATAAAGCTCAGAAGATGAGGGAAACCACTTTTTTGAAGATCAAAGCTTGAGACAATGTTACATACTGGGTCATTTAAACCTGAGCATTATCTCTGGTATTGCAGGGCAAGTGGTTCACAAGCTCTAGTTATGGCTTTTTTTTCTATTTTTCTGCCACATGAGAACACAAAAGATCAGGGATTCAGCATTGATAATAACTTATGAAGGATACATTCAGCATGTACGGGCTACTTTTCAACAGGCTGTCAGATTCAATCTTCACATGAGGGAGACATAGACTTTCCAAAAGCAGTGGATCCATGGACAAAGAGTGGGTCTGCGGGCTTCTCACAGATCTGGAGTTGACTTTTGATTTTACTTTGGTTGAACTCCAGTGTGTGTCAAGCTTTGATTGACCAGCTTCAGTGCATCCATCCTGCATGCATCTGAGATAATGTTGATAATCTGCATTGGGGTTTCTTTCAAGTGTTTGATTGTCATGCAGAGCTGCACTGTGACTGAAGGGGGTCGGAGATTTGGGATGATGGGTAGGTGTTGGTCTGGATCTTTCCAGTTCTGGCTTTTGTACAACCAGTGACAGAGCTTCTGTTTGCACATCTGAGATGTCCATGTCTGGAGTCCCACAGCAAGAAAATCTTAATTTTCTCTCTATAGGCTCAGACAACGGAAACTGTCTTGTGGCCATTGAATTCTCTGCATCAGATGCCGATGTCTGTAAAAGTGGCATGCTTTTAAAAATGGAGTCAATGCTCCTACTAACAGCTCTGGACAGTTCACACTTTAAAACATCGGCCATCAGCCTTATTCGCTCTGGTTTGGACTGGTAGTAGTTCAACAGCTTCATTTTCTTCCATCCTTGATACTTTCTTTCCAAGCTGCTTTCGAATTCATTGCATGAATCTGTAAATTCTTCCCGTGGAGGAGTATCAGAAGAGTCGTTCCAGCTGGGGTATTTCTCTTCCTTACTGCCGTTTTTGCTATCATTTCCTCCATCTGTGTGACTGAACTTTGTTCTGAGCTGTCTGAAATGCTGAGGTTGTCCCTCAAGCTGCTTTCTTGTCCCCTGACTAGTAGCCACTTCTTGACTGGCTTCATCTTCCGGCATATAATCAGCCGCTTTGTGTTGATTTGTTGTCACATCTGTACAGGTCATACCTTTAATAATGTTTTCTACTCTGGCTCGTTTTGCTTGATGTCCAGTGTTTAGATTCCAGTCATGGTGACCATAAGGAGCAGGAGATGTGTGTCTTCTGGGTAAATGCCCAACACTACTTTCTTTGGATGAATTGAGGCTTGTTGGGTTGGAACACATCAAACCTGAAGCAGTATCTCCACTGCTGTAAATATGCTCGTCCGGCAACAGTTTCATGCTCTCTTTATCTTTGTATGAAGTTACAGGAACACTTAATGCATCTGCATTTGATGGAACAAAGTCAGGTTGAAAAGGAGGTAGATGGTCCACAGGGCAGTTGTCAAGGCAAATGCCACTGGAAGAGTACATGCCTTTGCTCCAAAGGCTTTGAGTCATGCTTGTTAAACTTTAACAGAGAGAGGGGTGAAAAATATATGTATAATCAGTCATTTGCAATCAATGCCATGCTGTCAAAACATACAAGGTAAGACAGCCGTCTAACATTTTTGTAATAGAGGATTACCCAGATCAAAAAGTGATAACCTACCTGGAGGCGTCCCAACAGGACTGGAGAAGTCAGCGGTCCTGAAGCTTCAGGAAGGAGAGAGGCTCACTTATAGGGGATCTGCCTAATGCCCTCCAGAAACCAGGAGGAGTGGTCTCATCTTACAGCCTATCCCATTACTGTCTGCCTCATAATTAAATGTTATTCCACCTGAAAATGACAGACCTTTTAGGAGAAAAATACCGCCTTTCTATTCCTTTTCTTTTTTTCTTTTTTTTTAACAAAGGAGGTTTATTCTGTGTTACTTATATGATGTATTTTTAATGAGACACTGGCTTTGTGATAAATAAAAAAAAAAAAATTAAAAAAAAAGAAAATGTTCTAAAATTGTAAGAATTAGTAGTAGTAGCGCTGAGATAGAGAATGGTACAGTCCAGTTATGGGAAAAATAAAGTTAAATCTTTGACAAGTAAAACAAATCCTATTGGGTGTGTGTGTGTGTCTTAATTAACAACTTCATGTATGATGTAGCTGAGTGTTTGTTCGTGTCAACTTTGCACTCCAGCCGAGCCTCATAACCCCCTCCTTCCAGCAGCAGAGGTTCCTCCTTGTAGGACCGCCTTCCCGCGGAGGTGCAGCGAGTCCCGCACCGCCGCTTGCTGCTATCTCCCGGTAGGGAAGCAAACGAACTCATTAAATAGCCGTCTCCTAGCAGTATGTTATCGCGGTACCCGTGTATTTACCGGACTCTCGGCCGTTCCCTGTCAGCGACGGGCCAGGTAGGTTGAGAGGAAGCAGTGACCACATCCTGTGTGTTAACTCTGAAAACATTAGTTTAAAGCAGCATCGTTACTGGAAGCTAACGCGCAGTAGCGGCTAGCTTGACAAGCAGCGGCCTCACTTATCAAGATCAGAAATGCACCGACACCATTAGATGTCACTCAGCTTTGTCAAGAAACTTGGAGCAGTGCTCCTTTAATGATGTCAACTGGTATTAATTTAAGATGTTTGTAGAAGACGCACTTCTGGTCATCTACTTGTAAGTTTCTGGTGAACTAGTTATAACTTGGTTAGCTAATGACCATCCATCACCTGCAACTTAATAAACTTAAACATGAAAAGTTATGGGGCTTGTTATGATGCAATGCATGACAGAAATATTCTGCATCAGACTTTAGAAGTCATTCAAGCAGTTTTACTGTTTATAACATCAAACATTAAAGTTTCTATCGGGTCTTATACGCTGTCTTGTCAGCCACAAAAAGCCGAACAAACATTTTATAAAATTTTATATAATGTTTGTTCGGCTTTTTGTGGCATCTCAGGTGTCAGGTTAGTATTTACAGCGGTGTATAACGGATTACTTACATTAAAAGTTACTCGTTTTTTGCACGACACTGCATTTGTTTGTTGTTTACTTAATAACTTTGTAACCATAACATTTAACATTAAAAGAGACTCGGCTATATTGGGTGTGCTTAATTGCAGCTGCAGTTTCTTTCCATGCAGTGGAAAATCAGTCTGGATTTGAGTAAAAAAAAAAATATATATATTTGGTTTGTTCTGAATTATTTGTTGTAATTAGCTGAAGCTACTTTAGAGAGTAAAATGACTTAAACTCAAACATATTTTGACAATTTTAGGACAATTTGATCAATTTTTGACAAAGACTCATGTCTGTAGATGTCCGCCAGAATAATGGCCTCTTGTCTTCACGTCCTGCCTATTATAGACCTGTATCATAGATTGTATAGAAGTCTGGATCCATATGACTCATGGTCACAGCAGCCATGTGGCTTTACCAGTCTGTTATGTCAGTATTGGAAAATCCAGTGGTTTAACTGACTGAAAAGCTTTGCTAGACTTGTATCTCTTGAGGTTCTGGTTTATATGTCTTGGGCGTTGGTTTTTTTTTTTGGTTTTTTTTGTTTTTTTTTTTATGTTTTGTTTTCTTTTTTCAGTTTGTATTTGGGAAACCATCAAGAGGTTCTCATGAAAGGTTATATAGCTAACTGGCACTTGTAAGGTTATACAAGGTTGTGTGTGTGTGTGTGTGTGTGTATTGAAACAGTGTTTTAATTTGTGGTCCACCCAATACAAAAGAATGACTGGTTAACTTGGGTCAGATCTTATTCTCAAATTTTCATGGTTGGTTGATGAATTAATAACTGGATGTATGTTTTTTGTCGTTGTTGTTCTTGTTCTTGTTGTTTTTTCTTCAGGGAACTGCATGTAGACATTTTAAAATAACTATTACCCCTTTATCGGCCACTCATTAAAATAATTGGAAGGTTAAACTTTTACAACCATAGAAAAGAGAGTTTGTATTATGGAGCATTTTAGCTCTAAAAAGACTGCAGGTTTTCTATGTTTTATTGTTGTGAAGCACTTTGTGACCTTGTGTCTAGGAAAGGCGCTATATAAATAAAGCTTATCTTATCTTATCTTATCTTATTTAGTAGTATATATTGAAAGATAATACATAATACAGTATTTGCTTCCACAGGCATTTTGTGTGTCCAATGAAGTGAACTAATATGGTCATCTGCCCAGAAAAGGGTTAATCTATGTGTTCCTCTATGTATACTGTAAATGTGTATTCTGTTTGTGTAAAGTAAACTTTTGTTTACTTTAGTATTTATAACATCAGGGATTACTTAATTTCTGTTTATATTATTTTAATATATGTCAGCAGTGCCTTATTTTATGTGGTGGCTATATTTAGAAAATATATATGCTGATTTCTTTAGTATTAAACTGACACTAATGGATTACCATTTTACAGGGTAGAGACTGAAAAAATGTTACATTTATTTACATTCAAGTAAAGTTGGAACATCTAAATGTCTTTTATCATTTTAGATCTACGATGCATTGATCCAACGAAATCTGTCAGGTAAGTGTACTTCTAAGTTAGTGGTTGAGCATCTCAGCGGGTATTTACAAACTCAACCAGTGCAGAACTTCTTTTCATTAATCCGTTTCAGGAAAAGAAGTAGGTAAATATTCATAAATATTCTTTTTTTTTTCTCCCTTAAAGTGCAGACACTCGGCAGCCGACTTGTTTACCAGAAATCTAAGCAGTAAGTGCTCTTTTCTGATATCTTGTCCCTGACTGCACATCAAGAATTCAATGTGACTAAATAATAGCAGTAGAAGTATATCAGGAAGTAAATTGGTAATAGAAATGAATCCACCCCTCAACACATTTCATTTGTGGATGTTTTTTATTTTATTTTATTTTATTTTATATAATTTTATTTTATTTTATATAATTTTTATTGGTCTTAAACTTATCTTTAATTTTTTTTCTTTTGGACATTTCAGAAGTGCATTTCTGTCATCTTCAAATGTGTACCACATCCGATCCTTCAAAACCTCTGCAATTCACAGTATGTACCTCAGCATTTATATTGTGTATACAGCTGCTTTCAGCTTCAGACTTAACTTGTACTAACTGTCCACAGGGGATGAAGTGGTTACAGTCAAAACTCCTGCATTTGCAGAATCCGTTACCGAGGGGGATGTTAGGTGGGAGAAAGGTTAGTATTTGTCAGAATTAAAACAATGGCGAGCGGTCGTATTGTGTTACAGATTGTGTGTTTTTGTTGTCGTGTTTGTTTTGTTTTTTTTAAGTTACAGATGGAAAACATGTTCCTTTTTCTTTTTCTTTTTTTTTTCCTTTTCAGCTGTGGGCGATGCGGTCACAGAAGATGAAGTGGTGTGTGAAATTGAGACTGACAAGGTAGAAAAAATAACTGATGAATTGAAAACTGATTTATTTGTTGTTGGGTTTTTTTTTTTGTTTTGTTTTTTGTTTTTTGTTTTTTTACAATAAAAAATTCTGCTAAACCTTTTTATTCTTCCAGACTTCAGTACAAGTCCCTGCTCCAGCAGCTGGTGTAATTGAGGAACTGCTGGTGCCTGATGGAGGGAAAGTAGAAGGAGGAACGCCCCTTTTCAAACTCCGGAAAGGAGGTTTGCCCTCTTGAACATTAGTGATCACCACTAATTTCTTATTTCACAACAGAGTTTGAGCTGCTTCTGTGTTTATTTGAAACATTACTACAGTGATATAAGACACGAGGGGTGACTGAGACTAAACTTGGGTTATTGAATCATTAAATCCGCAGTACAGTTGTTGCTCTTCACCTCTTCTTTAGATGCTGCAGCTGCCAAAGCTGCTCCTCCTCCAGCTGCAGAAGTACCTTCACTGTCAGCTACAACCGCTCCACCACCACCACCACCCTCTCAGGGTGCAACCTCTGCTGCCATACCTCCGATGGCATCACAGGCTGCCCAAGCAACATCTGGTGTGAAGATCTACATCAAGTTTTTACACATTCATTCTGCTGTTTATTTATTCTGCATATATATTTCTTTATTTAGCTCGCTAACAGTTGATTTTGACTTACAATAACTCTTAAACGTGCTTCTTAAAAGCTTGATGCAATAATTTACTATATTTTAATGAGTCACTTCTTGTCTTTACCTCCCTCTTTGTGTAGTTGCAGCTGTCAAGCCCACTCCTGCAGCCCCGGCACCAGCTGCTGCTCCTACTGTCGGAGTCAGAGGAGAAAGCAGGGTAATGCACATCCTGATGGGTCTCTTTTTCATCAACACAGTAATAGAGGGAATCATTTCACTTGAAACTGCAGTCAACCAGACCAGTTGGCACTAACTGGAAATGGCTCACAGGTGGTTTGTTTGCGTTTCATGCATCCAGGTGAAGATGAACCGCATGAGGTTGAGAATTGCTCAAAGACTGAAGGAGGCTCAAAACACCTGTGCCATGCTGACCACCTTCAACGAGGTGGACATGAGGTGAGCAAAAACCACTTATAAAGAGACCAGTATGACAGTTCAATTTTTACACAGCTCTCCACTCTGTGCACCCAGCATCATACAGTCTCACTGGATAAACATTTTGTCTTTACATCCACTTTGCTCAATGTTTTGCTACAGCAACGTTCAGGAGATGAGGAAAATCCATAAGGATGCTTTTTTAAAGAAGCACAACATCAAACTGGGTTTTATGTCAGCTTTTGTTAAGGCTGCTGCACACGCTCTGACTGATCAACCTGCCGTCAATGCCGGTAAGACCAAGCAAACTAACTTGCTGAAATTAAAACTTTCTTAACCATAATAGAGCTTTCCTGTTAGTTAAAGTTTTTGATGGTGCCACCAGACACTCAAGCTCAGCCACCCATTAAGTTTCAGGTCTTTTTTTTATTTTAATTTAGATCTAAGTCTGTTTCCATGAGTCTGTCTTAAAATGATAGGAAAACCTGAGCAGATTTAAAGAAACACAGCTGTGATCAGAACAGGACTGATGATAAAATATTCCTACCTTTGCTTTTAGTAGTGCAACATAAACTACCCCTCAATGAAACAGAAACATTTCATCTGTTTATCTTGACTGAAATGTTGCTTTGTGACTTTAGTTTCTACATCAGTACTTTTATTGGGATTGTCAGCAGAGGCCTGAGATGCTTTTGCGGATATTCTTAAATCATTCAATGTTACTGTGCTAGATCAAAATGTTTGATCTAGCACTTCAACTGTCGTTGTTTCCTGGAACATATTAATCTGCTGGCAATTTGACCAACTTGATTTCACTGTCTGAAGTGTGCAGAAAATAGGCTGTGGAAACAAATGGTTTCTTTACAAGCTGTTGCAGCTAAGACACCTTATTTCAGCATTCATGTCAGAGTTTTCAAATCTGTGAAGACGTACGTTATGTTTAATAATTAAACATTCATATTCTGTTTAAGCACAGCTTCAGTAGCCAAATTTACTCTTCACATTTTCATTCATTCATTCATTATCCCAACCACATAGTCCGATTAAGGGTCGTGGGGCAGCTGGAGCCTATCCCAGCAGTCTTTGGGTGAGAGGCAGGTTACACTCTGGACAGGTCGCCAGTCCATTGCAGAGCATCTTCACATATCTTTCTACATTTTCATTATAAGTAACATTAGAATTTTTTTTTTAACCAGTTATTGATGATACAACCAAAGAGATCATCTACAGAGACTATGTAGATATTAGCATTGCTGTCGCAACTCCAAAGGTATGACAATAAACCTCTATTGTTTGATAATAAATGTAAATATTCCTGCTGCTCATGTCTTTTCCTACATCTGTATCTCACATGATGCCATGTTTCATCCTTTTCACTTGTAGGGACTTGTTGTACCAGTCATACGGAATGTTGAGGCCATGAATTTCGCTGACGTCGAGAAAGCCATTAACGCGCTGGGAGAGAAGGTGAAAATCTTTGATTTGGATAAGTAGTCTACTCTATATTGTTTTTTAATCTCCAATTGACTGAATTTTCTTTTACTTGAATGTCCACATTTTGAAAGTCACCTGAGCTATGTCCTTCAGGCTCGTAAAAATGAGCTTGCTATTGAAGATATGGATGGAGGAACCTTCACCATCAGCAATGGTGGCGTGTTTGGCTCCTTGTTTGGCACGCCAATCATTAACCCCCCGCAGTCAGCCATCCTGGGAATGCATGGCATCTTTGACAGACCTGTGGCCATCAATGGCAAGGTGAGCATTACGTGTTTATTAATACACAGGAACAGTTTGTTCAATTCATTTAAAGAGATCTACTTTGCATGGACACATAATTGTCGTACATAATAATTTGGATCATTGGATCTAAATTTTATCATCACTTAAACATGTCACTTTAACTCCTCTACTCAAGGTTTATATATTGACAGTGTACACTGTAAATATTATATATGATTATATTAATTGTGTGTGAAATGAGTGTGCACAGCCTTGAATGAATGTGCAACTGTATTTCACTGCAGTGTTGGATGTGCTTGTGATTAAATAAACAACTTGAAACTGGATTTAAAACATGTTATAAATGTGCAGGTATGCATGTGTCTGTACAGGTGTACACATACATGTACATTTTAACTAATTATGTATCCACTTTTAATTTGTACTTGCTGACTGTGCTTTTATTTTTCATTTTTTTAACTAAGTTCAAATTACATCTTTCTGTAGAGTGTCAGTCATGTACTACCTGCTCCCGGATAGAGAAACATGTTACAATTGCCAAGTACCAAGTCCTTGAAAAGTTCAATAGAAATTTGAATGGATGGGAAAACAAACTTTTAATGTATTTGATTTCTAGAGTTAATAAAAAAAATCAAATGTCTTATTTACAGGTTGAAGTCCGGCCTATGATGTATGTGGCACTGACGTACGACCACAGGCTCATTGACGGCAGAGAAGCAGTCACTTTCTTACGCAGGATCAAAGCAGTGGTGGAAGATCCACGGGTGCTGCTCCTGGACATGTGATGTTAACGCCTTTCACTCTATTTGAAAATATTCAGCTGCATAAAATGAACACCACAAACCTGTAAACGCACAAGTCACACAACATAGCCTATAAAATAATTGTTCCATGGATGGTAAAACAGAAAAAATAAACATGTATTTTTTTTCCACAGTTGTGTAATTTTTTTGGAAAAAAATTATTTTTCTAAACGACTGTTGTTTGCATAACTTTCTTGCCTGCTTGTAAATGGCCAAATAAAGCTAAATCGGATAAGTTCAATGTTTACATATATTTGTTTCTTGATATTGTTTGTACCTGTAAAGAGTAAGAGAAGGAGTCGGCAACAGAGAAATATTTATGTAGGGAACGTATGTATATACGTGCCATGCCTTAAATTCCAGGGCTACTGTCTGATGTTACTCAGTTGAGTTATTTTACTTCTCAGCCTGGCACAGTCATCCATGTTCGGAATTCTTTTATGTTTTAAACATCCGTCGCTGTTGTCAAGCCTGCGGATCCTGATCAAACTTGTGTCACATTACAGTAAAATAGACCTCACACTGTTTAGTTAAAAGGCAGTTTTCCTGAAGAAATGTTCAAAACGCACAACTTACCTGCTGGTTTTTATGTTTAGCTCCGCTGTTGGAGCAGATTTTCAGTCATGACATATATATGAAATACTTATTTAAAGAAACAATAAACATCTCAAGAATTTTATGGATGTAAACTTCCCAAACTTGTGCAAAATTTTTGGATTTTCATGTCAGAGGGATTTGCCTAACTTGTGGCAATTTTCTGGTTCCTGCTGTAGTTCATTTTTAAGGTTGTTGGGTTAGAAGTGTAAAAATTAGATGTCTGTATTATCTGGGATCTGTCACAGTATAGAAATAATGAAGATATTAGACGCTTGCAAGACAAAATGCACATTCATGTTCAGGAAGCAGTCTTAGCCTTTTCTGAAAAGGACTTGGAAGGATAATGGCGGCAAAATGAAAGCACGAATCTGAGACGACCATATCAATAATCGATCTTTGCTGAAACATTTTATCTCGTGCCAAGTCCGTTTTTTTAGCGAGTTCTCAGCCGCAGATGAGTTGTGTGCCAGCAATGGATCTTCAAAGCCTCGTCAGCCTGCCTACCGCTCAGCTCTTGAGAAGCTTCAAATAATGGGATCATCTCTGACAAAGTCTTAAGGGTTGCTTGGCCCTTTCTCCCACTTCACAAACACAGACTCAAGTGTGTGCAGCTGTGTATGATACCTCTTCAGTATTTCTGTTTACTTTAATAATCACAGGGGGGGGGACAATGCTCCTAATGTACGTCTTTGTTTCTCTGCCAAAACCTACACGAATGTCTGAACAACACTGTTTGGAGGAAAAATACCGAATTCATTATGAGAACACAAAAAACCCCAAACATTAAATTACCATGAGAATACTGGACGTTCTAATGGGCCTGAACACTGCAAACAATGATACAAGGGCTCCTTTAATTTAATTATTTACTTTTATGACCGCTCAAGATTCCATTAGCGCTTTCGAGATCATGTTAATTGGCAGTGTATGCCAGTGGGTGCATAGATATCTGAAGGGTTTGTTGGCAGGTTTTTTGTTTCGTCTTCAAAATCTGGCCAAATCTGTGAATTTCCAATTGGACTGCTCAATAAGATGTGGGTTTCAAGTCTTTGTGTCCATTCAGATGAAAGATGGCCCATTAGAAATTGGCAGCTAGCTGTTTGTTTTCATTAAGCCAGATCAGAGAGATAATTTACCTAAATTATTCTGTTTTGCTTCTCTTTTAAATCAGCTAATTGTTTAAATGCAACATATAAAGAACTGGATTTTAGTCCAATTGAAATTGTGCTTTCAATTGAAGATTTTGCGTCTAAACAGCGTATGGACCCTATATTAAGGTTTTTGATATAATGTTGAGATACCTTATCTATCACTGCCATTGATTGATCTAGTTTTTTCCATGAGGTGATAACAAATAAAAAACCTGTTCAACAAATCCTGTAACTGATGGTTTTCCCCCTACATGACTTATTTTTCTTTGAGTTATTATGGGTGACTGCAATAGGCTAGCGGCCTGTTCAGGGTGTGTACCTGCCTCTTACCTGGTAACTTCTCCAACCCCCTCCAATGACCCAGCATTGAGATAACCAGCTACAGAAAATGGATGGATGAATGGGGTCATTATGAGATTATAAAAGGATGGAGGACACTTAAAATTAAAAAACCCATGCCTTTCGAAACATCAGGGAGAATATATATCTGTCAAATGCCTGGTAAGTTGTGCAGATGTACGAAGGAGGTGGTTTTGTGGTCACCACAATTTTGTTTCCTCTTTTTCACCACAGTTTCTTTATAGTTTTTATTCATTTTAATTCATTTCATTTGTAATCATTTTGGAACATATCTCCACTGTCCTAAAGAAAAACAGTGTCTAAAGCAGTCCTCTAAAGATCTAAATGCACAAATGTGTATAAATATATTTTTGTTATATCTTGAGCTTTATTAGGTTATCTTTGCTTAACCTTAAAAATGTTTGTTTATTGTGACATATTTGTCATAGGACGTGCCAGGTGGAACGATAAAATTTGATGCCTTACAGCTACAAACTGTTCAGTTTGTTTTTTTTGTTTTTTTATCATAATTTACATTAAGTTGTCCAAGACCAGTAAACTATTTGAACTATTAATTATGACGTGCAAACATAATCTTTGGTAAATAAGAGTCACCCAGCTTAGCCAAAGCCAGGAGCTTTCCTGGTTACTTTTGTTTGGTAAAATGTTATTAAAAAAAACAAAAAAAAAACAGTATCCTCAAAGTGGAGAGAAACAGCAAAATATCCTTTAACCTGTAGTAAGATGTAGGAGCACATCTATGTTTTTCAGAACTGACTAGTCATTTGGCTTTGGCTTCAAACAAACAAACAAAAATGTAAACAATATTTCTGTTAATGGAAATCACGCAAAAATTACATGATTCAACTTCCACAGTGCCTTTATCACCAACAGTCTCCATGTTCACATGCATAACGATATTCTGACCAGTGACCATTAAACCATCAAATCTTTCATTATATCGTTAATTCCTCATCCCAAAAGCCAATTCTTTTCTGCGTCCATCATGTTTTTTTTCCCACACTTTGATTAAGATTTTCTCATATAGACAACATTGACCAAAAAAAAAAAAAAAAAACAAAACAGAAAACACAACATAAAAAAGGCACATTAAATACACCGCCATTGTGTTTCATACTGACTGCCGGAGCCAACTACATGCATCATAAAGCAGTTAGTTTTATCTGTGTATTGCAAAAAATGTCATTATGCAACAAACATGCAGATAATAACTCTATATGTGTCTAAATTATATTCCATAAAGCTTAAATCAATTTATCAGATTATGATCATATTCAGGTCAAGGTGATCAGAAAATGCAGTACATGGAAGTGTCCCATTTAGAGCAAGCATTGTTGTGATGACATAATTACTTCTGTCAGAGTTGGCAGATTTTGTTGTTCTGTAACTCCACAGTAAAACTCGTGTAACTATTAGAGGAAATGGTTCCCAGCTTAGCAACAGCATATCGTGCTTCTTTGATCCGGAACAGAAGATCCGTGCTGAATGTTTTCCCTCTGCAGCAATCAGAGTGTGAACTGGTGGCGTGACACCTTTAATGTTTAGAAATGCAAATATTCACATATGAGTATATATTATCCTCGGCTTGTTTGTCTTCTTTTAAGTTACCTGGACTTGGAAGACCTTTTAAAACCAGATGACTCAGAGAACAAACAAGTACACAGTCTCATCTATGGTCACCACTGGAGCCAGCTGATAGAAACCATTTACACTGCTGGACATTACACCTTGAGACAATTCAGCACACTGTTAATAATCCTACTCTGCAAGTCCTGCATAAGTAATCCTGAACATGCATATTAATGAATATGCTATTTCCTTTACAGGCCATTTTATTCAAAGCTAACCTGCATGGTTAGCTTGCATCTGGCCCTATTCTTCCTCTCCTCTCAGGCCTTTGATATGGATGCCAGCTCTCTTTTTCTTCTCCCTGTTGTTCTGTTGTCATACCTGAAGATTGTTTTGGGTGGAGAGAATGAGGCGAAAGACCCCGTGATCCAACCGAGAGAGCGCTGAGGTTGATACAGCTGGTTGGTGTCAGGAGTTCAAGTGGACACACTGGAGAACACGTTTGGTTTGAGAGAAGGGATGGCACAGGAAGCTGCTGTTTGGAGACACCCTTTAAACATTTGGTTCGTGCATTTGTGTTTTTGTTTCACAAACATGTAAATGACGCAGTTGGCACAGGCATGGCAAAATAAAACATCTGTCACCTCGCATAAAGCTTCTTTGAACTTTTATTTATGAATGTTTCATCCGAGATGTGTAGTCTTGCGTAGACATCCAGCTCAGCAAAGCTGACTGCAACAAAGAGACAGTTAAAAGAGACATAATTTTCCAACAGCTATCACAATTTTTTATATTTGTCTCATCTATCATCAACTGAAGATTATTTTGGATGTGTTCAAGTTCAACATTTCCTTTGGACTGGTGTCTATTAAATAAATCTGTTTGTTGTGGTAATGCTATAATTATCCAGTTCACAGACTAACCTGTAGTTTATGGTGGCTGTAAAGTTCTTGTCAAACATTCTGACCAACCACTCAAGCTGATGCTTATCGAGAGGTACTTTGGCTTCCTGCATGCAGGAGTGAACGCCACAGATTACTCAATTCTGCATCAAGTATCTGGTGCTGTGTGAGAAGTTGTTTACCATTACAGCCTTCCTAAATGCTGAGGTGGAGACTTTCATGGTTTCCTCTTTATCCAAAGACTTGAAGAACTCCGTGATGCTCTGATCTTGCTCCTTGAGGGATTTCTGTGAGAGAACCCACATCATATTTTATATTTGAAAAGATTTCAGCTGTTTTAATGAAAACGGGCAGGATGAGTTCACGCTTAAAATATAATTTAAGACGCTTGTTCCAGTTCCAGTTGGCATTCAGTATCTTCTTAATGTATTTATCAGCATTTTTCTCTCTTCATTTCACCAACCTTAAAGATGTTGAAGGCAGATAAGTTCCGGGTAACAGAGTCTAGGACAGTGAATCGAACATTCAGACCTGGACGTTCCTGATGGATTTCTGCCAGTAGCTCCACAAAGGCCTCGCGTACTAACACACTCTGCATTCATGCATGTAGATACAAAAGCATTGTCAAAGTAAAGAAGCATCATTCCATCTGATCTCCATCAGATCTAAGACATCTTCATTTCCTGTGTAACAAACGTGACATTAAAAGGAATACCTGCAGATGTGTAAGTTAAGGTCCTCTGGGAATCAAGACGAGTTAAATTTGTTGTGGTTCTTTTTTTTTTAACCTTCAAATGGAGATTTTGTGCTTTATTTAATTATTTGAATGAGACAGTGCATATTAATGGATAAGCAAAAATTGCTTTAAATATACTAGATTTAGCTAAATTCTTACAACTGTAGTCCCATGAAAAAATAAAAAAAACACATAACATTACCCATGTGCATAATATTGTCAATAATACAAGAATATAACCCACAAACGTAATTGTTTGTTTTGGGAGTTTTATAGTGAATGTCTGTTTTTTTTCTTTTGTTGTTGTTTTTGTGAAAAGAATAAAAGAAATGTTGGTAAAAAATAAAAATGCAATCATCTGATTTTAACAATTCATATTGACACTGGGGAAAACTTACAGACATGTCAATCTCCTCCAATGCGGAGTTCTTGTTGTTTTTCACCGTCTTGAGCAGCGTAAGAGCTCCAGCATGTGACATGGTGTTGTGATACAGCTGAACAATTTAAACACAGCTAATATTATGCTTTAAACCAGCAGTTTTATAAATGAATAAGTACATTACAGTGATAATAAAACATATTTAAGAGTCCTCCTTTTGTTCTCCTACCTTGAGAACCTTGAGGGTGGTGTTGATGGTCAGGCCGAGGCAGAGAAACATTACAGCTTGATCACCGATACTGTTGCCACTCATGTCCAGCAGGACCAGTGTGTCATTTTGTTTGAGAGCTTGACCCAGTGACTCTGCTTCAGAGCATCCAAAACCATTGTGTGACAAGTAGAGCTCCTTCAGACTTGAGTTTGCCTGAGGAAAAAAAAAACAAAACAAGCAGCTGAAAGGAAACACTGACAGAATGTGTTCAAAAGTGTTGCATTAGTCACCTTCAGAGCGGCGCTCAGAGCCGCAGCACCCTGCATGCGGAGGTTATTCCAGCTCAGATCTAGGACCTCAATACTTGAATTTTTGTCTTGAAAGAAGAAGAAACACTTTAAGGCTTTTAACCTGAAGTGAAAAAATAAATACATTTTTCAGTGAAAACTCTTTTAATGTGATGTTTAACAGCACTCCAACATTTCTTTTATTTTCAGATTTCTCTGAATTGCTTTAAGAACCAGATAACACAGGAATTTCCTAACCTGGAATTAAATAGTCAAGACAAACACCTCTTAATGGAAAAATCGTGAACAAAAGATTTAACACTGGATAACTACATCACAATTTAAAAAAAAAAAAAAAAAAACACCAAAAATGTTATAATCTGGTCTTCAATTTTAAATATTTAGCAACCTGATTACTGGGATTCAGATTAAGTATAACATGTTTTCTGTTTTCTTGGATATCTGTCTTGGATATAAGAAACATCTATCACTTGTCTCTAATTTATAGCCATATAAACAACACATATGTTGGCCCTGTACTTCACACCACTTTTTTTCTATGCTTGAAACATTTAGAATATCCTTATATGTGGGAAATACAGTCCACATTTGCCAAAAATGTTACTTTTACTGGAGAAATGAGTTGTCTTGTATAAGAAAGGTGCTATGCAAATAAACCCGCTTAGAAAGGCTTTTCTAACTTACACAAACATGCCAGAATTAGATTGTTTTCAATGTGCTTCTGCAAGGTTGGACAAATTTCATTGATCAAAATTTTGAGATAAACCTATTTATTGCAGACATTTTCAGTCATCACACATGCACTAGGTGTGGGCTGGTTAAAGTAGTTATTAAAGTGTTGCGTCAGGCAGCCAAAATGTCTATTTAAATTGTCAAATCATTCAAACTTCTGTTTAATACATAGACTCCCTGAAAAAGTATTATTATCCCTATACTATAATATATTTTACATTAAATGTGTACATTTTCTTTCCTCACACCCAGACATGAACTACTGTACCTAACATCTCACTCAGATGTTTTCCTCCTGCTTCAGAGAATTTGTTGTGACTGAGATCCACCTCTTTGATCACATAATTCCTCTGTTGAATGAAATGAAAAACATTCATGTAAAGCTTGGAGTGTATGTGGACAATACAGCTGTTTCATTCATTATAGCAATTTAAATGCTAATGTGGTACAGAGTCTAAACTCAGTATTTCTAACTCACCTGTAAAGATTCTGATAAGCACTCAGCAGCAGAATCGTCCAAGTCATTTCCTGATAGAAGAAGAGAGAAAACAATCAGCCTTCTTGAGATTCTGCTTGTGCCAAGGTGTGTATGAGAAATCTCGAGGAGGAAGATTTAAATGCAAACCTGAGAGTTTGATGGATTTGATTTTTAAATTGTTTTCCAGCATTTTGGAGATGAATGTTGCACCTTTAGGACCCAGCTTGTTCTGGGACAGATTCTAAAGGAATATATTTTAGTTAATAGTGATCAAAGTACTTGAAACATTTTTTAAAAAATTGCATCTATCTTGTAAAGCAGATAAAAACAACTTTTGTAAGTATTATGAGGTATTCAAAGTAGTAGTTTTAGAATAGTTACGAGACTCCGGATAAAGGTGTTTATTTGAAGCATCTCCATCAGGTAGTATGCCCCTTCTTCACAAAGATCATTGTTCTCCAGCTCAAGGTGAGTAACAACATTGTCATTCTGCAAGTTATAAAATGACTCATTAAATAATTTATGAAACATCCTGACATTCAAAGATGCTCTAATTTCCTCGTGAATATTATTCTCCATCTAGACTTACTGTCAAAAAATGTATTACAAAATAAAATCACCTCATCACACAATCTTTACATAATCATGACATTATTGGCTTAGACATTGGATGTTTAAAAGTAATTAACAGGAAAGATTCTCCTGAATGGACTTCTTACTTGCAGAGCGAGGGCTAGAGCTTTTGTCCTAGAAGGGCCTAGACCATAGTGGCTCAAGTTTACAATTGGTTCATTCACATGGAAGAGAAAGGAGGAAACGGGGAAGGTTCCTGTCTGCCGACAAGCCTGTAGGTACTGCTCAGCACGGGGTGAACCCTGCTCCAAATCTGAAAGGAAAGAGAAGAGGCTAAGATGAATTTGATTCCTCAATGGCACTGTCAGACGAGGCCCATTTATACTTTCTTTCTGTCTCTCTTTTATGTATTTATATGTACCTTTTGTTTTGTTATTTTGACTAAAGGGTGGATGAAGACAATCCTGTTTCTTATTAAAGTTAAAAAGTAAATAAAGACACAATCAACTGAAAATGCTTCTTAGAGGAAACTAAATAAGATACAAAACATATACCAATGACTGCAAACAAAAAAATTGACACAAAGAGGTAAAATGCTCAAACCAGTACATGCTCCAAAACCCTAATGGTGTGGAAAAACATGAAAACCAAATAAAATGAAAGAGATTTGAAGAGATACAAAAGAAAGCAGCAGTCACAAAATGAATATAAAAATCTAGTTATGGGGCAAGGTATCTTCAAGGTGGGCTAACTGGTGCTACAAACCAACTAGAAACTGCAGGGTTTGGTGTATTTCCACTTCAGGACAAACACAAACCCTTTCACAACTTTGTGGGCGGTGGACTTATTGTGTGACAGCAAGAAAGATTTTATGAATCCGTATATGAACTGTCTTGTTGTAACATACTGCCTTCATTTCCACTGGGTTTTTCCTGCTGTTCCTGCCTCCTTGTGGACAAGGCTGGATCGTCACATGGCTGCTGTTTTTTGCTGTACTGAGAAGCTTCTTGACCCGCATTCATTCCGCCAGATCAGACTGGACTTCAGATTTACTTGTGAAAAGGAAAGTATGTCCAGGTTCCAGTGGCACTACGAAGCTATTTTAAAGAGTGAAAAATAATAATACAAGTCCAACATTAACAGAATGTTTTGACTATTTATATTTATTTATAGATTGATAAATATATTTATTTTACTAAAGTTAACAAGCGTTAAAATGTTATTTGTCGCTTTTGAAATGGAAAATTAATGCTAGTTTTCATTTTAGCTAACGTGCAACTTCCCACAAAAACGGTCATTAGACCATATTTCGAACTGCAATAAATTAGCATGTTTTTCATTTTAATGACAGATTCACTCTCCGTTTGACTAGCCAACCTATAAAACTTCTTTTTTTTTACTCAGAGAATAGCAAAAGATTAACCTACCTGATTAACTGTTATCGCTTTCTTTAATAAGCTTTAAATTGCAGGAAAAAACGGCTAAACGACGGCACTGATTTCAGGTTTCAGCTCCATAAAGTCTTAGTAAATCATGTTTTTCTTTTTTCAAACAAATAATACCAGAATGATAAAGAAAGACGCACTGCTTTTTTTTTTTTTTTTTTTGCACCCGTTGAGGATTTCAATGGAATTAATTTACAAACAGGTAACGTAATTCCTAAAACATCCCACTAGATGGCGCTGTCGACTACCAATAGTGTCTCTCAGTATGTTATTGTGATACAGGAACACCGTTAAATGTCCACAGACATACCGTTAAATGTCCACAGACATGGACAAAACATGTCTGTGGACATTGAAAATGTTCAAATAAGGGGCATCATAGGTGTCTTCAAACCTGTAATTACCCTGCCTGCCTTTTGAAGGGGCAACAGCTGCTGTTTGATGGCATGTGTACAACCCTAAACATGGACCACAGAAAAGCAAAGGTGAGAGTTGTCTCAAAAGATTAGAAAGAAAATCATTGACAAGTTTGTTTAAAGTAATGGCTATAAGACCATCTCCAAGTAGCTTGTTGTTACTGGAACTACATTTGCATATATTATTCAGAAGTTTAAAGTCCACAGGACCGTACCCAGCATTCCTGAATATGGTCACAAAAGGGAAATTGATGTCAAATCAAAAAGATGGTTGTGCAACAAAATATAAAGTTAAAGTTGTCCTCATACAAATGGCAACCAAAGAGACCAACGAGAAAAGAACCAACAAAGACATTAACCCTGTAGCTGCCAATGAGACACATTTTATACAAAGTTTCTGATACATTTTGCATCACAATATGGTTAAAGACTTTGTTCAAAATCCTGTAGAACACAATCTGATACTTTTCTTCTGACCAAAAATGGACAGTATGCAGAAGATTATGCTATAATAATTTTGAAATGATGTCACATGGTCATAGATTATAAATATCCTTCCCAAAACAAATTTTAGTTTTCTTTTAACATTTTGTTAAAGGGTCAAATAAGGGCATTTTCATTGGTCAAGCCTTAAAAAGTTAAAAGTAACCTCCTTGGTCAAGGTCCATCAAGGTCAGACTGCATCATCTTACTATTTGTTCCAAAGTGGACACCAATGTTGAGAGCAAATCAGAAAAAAGGGTCACTGGCATTTGCCACAATGCACAGACAAGCTAAAAAGTTTCTGGAGGACTGTCCTTGGCAAAGATAAGACAAAGCAGGAGTGTTTTGGCAAAGCAAACCAGATACATTTTCATAGTCCCAAAATGAAGTACACTAAGAAAAGAAGATTGTCCCAGCTGTGCAACATTGAGGAGGCTTAGTTATGTTCTGGGGCTGCTTTGCTGCATCTGGCACATGATGTCTTGAGTCTGTGTAGAATACATATCAAGACTATCAGGGTACTCTGGAGCAAAATGTGTCACTCAGTGTCAGAAAACTTGGTCTAGATTGCAGGTCTTCCAACATGCGGAAGATCCAATACACACAGCTAACACCCCAGAATGGCCAAGAATAAAACTATCCTGAGGTGGCCTTCTATAAGCCCTGTATCTGTAGCTGAAAATGCCGTCTGGAGAAAGAACCGTTTAAACCAGAGACAACTGGAACAGTTTGCTCATGCAGAGTGGGCCAAGATATCTGTTGGCTGTTGCAGATGCTTCATTGAGTTACGGAAATCATTTGATTGTCAACTTCAATGGTTGTGCAGAAAAATATTAAGTTAAGGACATCGTCATGTTTGTCCAGGCTGGTTTCATGAGTTTTTTTTTTTTTTTTTTAATTCTTTTGAACAATACTATGAAAGCATTTCGGGGTTAGTTTTCAGTCATATTTTATTCATTACTACTTTTATTTGCAAGTTATTTTAGTGAGCAGTGTTTTTCTTTTATTAACAGAGGGGTTTCAGCAGTTCTGTCCGTCTGTATATCCATGTTCCCGTTTTTTGTTTGATAGGATTTCTGCTGTTCGACAGTTCAGAGCCTATTTTTTGTTAAAGGCTTGTTTAGCAGGGGAATGTGGTTTATTTAGCAAAAGAATACCTGTGAGTTTGCTCCCTTTGCACTGCACAGCAAAGCAAAACATGCACATACATGCACATCTGGCTGGAGTGTGCCACATAACGCAAAGAATTTTTAGGAACCACACACACTCAAAAATAGAGGTACCAGCTTGTACCTAAAAAGGTACAAATGCTTGTCGCTGGGGGTGTACTCTTTTGAGAGACATTTCTGTACCCTTCAGTTCTGGTCTATTTTTTATACCATATCAAGTTCAACCTCACCTTATCAAGTCATGTTTTTTTTTATGTTTTCACAGGATTAGGCCTGGTCCATGCAATTTAGCAATATTATCTTATCTTTAATCTAGAAATAATCTTCAAAAACTCCAAATACTGACCAGCCATACACTTAGTTTGCAGCATCTGACCTTCATTGTCTGGTGTAGTAAATGACTGTTAAGTAGTACTACTGTCATCACTCAACTCTGCTCTAGTTTGTAACATTACAGCCATTAACATTACATTTTTCAATGCTGCAGGTACCCTTATGGTCGAAATGGTACCAATTTGTACTTTATGTCACTTTGAACCCTTTTTCGTACTCTGAAGGTGTGCTTCTGGTCTCTTAAAGACCAGTATTGTACTTTTGAGAGAACATTTCTTTAAAATGTACCTATAGGTACAGAAATGTCCTTATCTTGTACCTCTATTTTTGAGAGTGCAGGATCCCCCAGAGGGGAAAGATCTCTGGTAACAATATAGCAAATTGCTGCCCAAAATTTCATAGTTATGACTTGATATATAACAAATATGTGTCTTGACACAAAGAAGGGAGCTATGTTATTCATGTTTTCTTTAGTTTTCTGCCTGTATGATAAAGATGGAACCTGCATTTGTAGATCTATTTGCAAACTTTGTTAACTGACAGGTTTTTATGTGCTCCTAAGCCTCTCTAAATTTCCACTGCATGCTTCATGGCCTAAAGATCAGTCATTTAGTCTTGGTTTTAACAATAATCCACAGAGTGATTTTCCAAAAACTGCAAATGTTAATGATTTTATGTGCTGTGAATGATTAAAAGTGAGTACCGTCTGCCAGTTTTAATAAACCTGTTGCTTTTTATAAATGATTAATTATTTTTACAAGTCTGTTAGAATATCATTTTATCTTTTGAACCATGAGTATTCATCAGCATAATAATGACTTAATCTAAAATATCTTACAATATACATATATCTTTCCTATAAACAAAATGGATTCTCTGGAAGGACGATCAAATTAGCTGAAACTCTGTTTACTTATGTTCCGTCTTCAGAGGAAGGGTTTTGTGTGATTTTTTTTTTGTTTTTTGTCTTTTTTAGCTGAGCTTTAAGAAAGTGAGAAAGAACTCTAAGGAAGAACGTTTCAGTCTCAAATGAAAGTAAGGCCTTGTTCCTGGCAATTTTACCCAGCAGAAGAAAACACAATTACACAATTTCTGTCACTTAAAAGTTCATTGTGTCGTAACTGGGAACATGACGACTGACTAGATGTATTCTTAGAAAATGTGCCAAGTTACAGATGTGAAGCAGTCCACCCATCCATCCATTTTCCGGGTCGCGGGGGCAGCAGAAAAAGCAGGGAAGCCCAGACTTCCCTCTGAGATAGTGAAAAATAGATAAATAAAACACTTATTGTTTTTTGTAGTCAGAAAATAAAATTTAATCTATTCTGAATAGGAGAGTTCATACATCGATACAGGTGTTGAACAGACAAAGAAACACTGCACAGCTGTTTGACAGCGCAGCACATGACAGACTGAAAAAACATAAAGACAAATCACATCAAGTGATTAACAAGCATTTCATATGTTTATGTATACAAAGCAGTATAAAATAAGCACAATAATGAACAGACAACAAGTCCAAAAATAAGGGTGTAAACATTTTGTGAATATGTGCTTTTAATGACGCCAGCGTCACCAAAGATCGGATCAACCGGTAATTGCCATCGCCGAGGCAGGGTATAGAAATCAACATAAAAAACTGTACTCCATCTGGTGTATTTGTATCGAGTATTATAACCTAAAAACTCTACACCTGTATATGTCAGCTAGCATACATAGGAAAACTGCATAACACTAAGCCTTTATGAGTCTCTGCATTGAAACAATGCCACACAATCTACTCAGGGCTTTTATAACAGAGCACCATGTTGCTATTAGTGTGTTTCTTCAGCGCTGTTTCCAGTAGTTCTCTACTTTTTCCATTGGTCCCTTTCTGTAGAGACGGTTGAAGTCACAACTAGGCACAGCAGGTGTCATCAACAACACTTTACCTGGAGATGAAACTGGAGATTTCCAGTCTTCCAATGGACAGAGCCAGCTCATGTAGCAGTACTAAGGAAGCCCCACAACCTCAGATCTTTGGGCAAAAGTCTCCATCTTGGAGCTCAAGTGCTTGTTCAGATTTGTATTGCCAGTTATGCTTTCATTTAAAATGGCAGTTGTGGTGGTGCTAGTCAAGATTTCTGGGACCTTGGTCCCCGCTTTCCTGGTTTTCACTTGGCTTCTGTGGAAAGCTGCTCCAGCAGAGGGTTGGCCTCGTTCTCTGGTGTTTTGACGCTGTCTGTCCTCACGATGCATGTGGGTCGATGGAGGTTAAGCATCACCATTAGCTGTTGCCTCTCAAGACGGAGCTCTTCTATCTGGGCCTTCAGTTCAGAGTTCACCATTTCCAGACGCTCTGATTCCTGAACAAATATGTCCAATTATTAGTTTCCAATTTAGGAATGAGTTTTAGGAGAAATAAAAAAAAACTTCTAGAGACACAGACTCTACTTGGCTGCTCTGCTGCTGCTCCTTAATATGCAGTGCTGAGTCACGGACTCACCCTCTGAAGGAAGTCAGTGCGTTCCTTCTTTTTGTTTCGGCATCGCGCTGCGGCTACTTTGTTTTTTTCTCGTCTTCGTTTCCTCCTTTCTTCATCTTCGTCCCTCTGCAAACACAGGGTGTTTTTTGCTTAAAATCAGCATTAAAGGCATACGTAAATAACTTGCTGATGCAGCCACTTTACTTTTTGTCATTCCAATAGTCTAATAATGACAGAAAAACATAATAAAGTAACACATAAATGTAACAAGTCTGCTGTTGCTCGTGTGCATTTCAACAAACATAATAACCCCTGCTGTTATTCAGTTTTAATACAGTTTTAATACAAACTAAAGCCAACACTTTTCACATACACGCTTCCTCTTCACCATTTCCTCTTTTCTTCTCTTTTTTTCTCCTCTCACCTCTGTCTTGATAGCCAGCGGCCTCTTCCCCAGCCTCCCCAGGAAATGTAACGGGGACAGCATGGAGCCCAGCTGGTGGAAGTCTGCCAGCTTTAGTTGATCGGTGAGTGTGGTGGCCGAGATGCCCGCCAGCGGGCCCAGGCTGGGCAGGGAACCCGCTGCCAGCGAAGGGTCAGGTATCTGTCCCGGCATCATGTCCAACAGGGCCACCACCGCCGCTGTAGGGTAAGAGAAGAACAGAGAGAGAAAAGAGGAAGAGGGTTAATTATTAGGATAAGAGGATTGGGTCTAAAAAGTGCTGAATATGAAAGTTCAGAGCAGCATTTTTGGTTGTATGATGAAAATGCCAAGTCCATATTCTTAGAATTTTCTATTTCCTCTTTAGTATGAAGTCAAACCAAAGACCAGTGAAATACTGAAATAATTCAGGGAATCACAAAGGTATCAGATTTCTGTGAAGTTGACATTTTCGTCTGTACTGGCCACCATGTTGCCTTTTTGTGTTGTAATTTTTGCAAAATTATCTTTTTTCTTTTTCATTTTCTGCTTTCAAGTAGCAGCATGTACAACAGATTCAGCATCATCACACACCAGTCGCTGTGGCAAAAAGCATCTTCATCACAATCTTTTAGTGTTGAAATTCTTCCAAAAAAATGTTTTTTCTTTTCCTTCTGTCTTTGCAAAGTAGAACATAATCAGACCTGCATCCCAACGGCTCCTATTCAAGGATTTAATGAGCTGCGGCTCTGCAAGTAGTTTTTCCTGTATTAGGCTCTTCCTTTTTCAGATACAAAGAGCAAATCATCATCTTACCCACCCACAATCCAATAATCTGATCGAACATGGTGTATTGTCCCTACTGATTAATAGAAATATGCTAAAAAATAAAAAAAAATAGATATCATGTGTACCAACGGGTTTTGTTTAGTTAGTGTTGTATATTATCAACTGCCTATTAGTGGTATCATTGCCTACATAAAACTAGAAGCAATACGTCCATACATACACATATACTGCCTTTGTTCTTGTCTCTCTAAGTACAGGTTGCCATTTCCAAAAATCCAAGCAAAAGTTGACAGCTTTGACAGCTGTGTTATCTTCTTAGTCGACAGCTGGTGAAAAAACAAACCCAATGCTGTCATCAGCTGCACACTCATCTCTGCTGCACTGCATGCAAAGTGAGGCCAGGAAAGCCTCTACTATGATAGTATAAACAAAGCACCATCTTCCATCTTAATTCTTCTGATCATTTTAGTGGTTTTGGACTCAAGTACTCATCTGATTTTACTGAGGAGGATACAAAGAAAATCAAAGGGTGGGTAACATTCATGCATTCAATCACCACCCTTTTCCAACAATTTAGGGTAGTTTGGACGGTTTGACCACAGCAATCTTGAAAGTAATCAGGGAGGAATGAGAGACAGATGAGAAAAAAGAAAGCTTGTGCAGAAATAATGGAAGAGGCAGGAGAATTAAGACATCTCTTTAATGTGAGGCAGAGAGTTAGAAAACCTCTGATGGTCAAATAAAAAACAAATGTTAAAAGATGAAAACAGTGTAACTTGAACCAGCTCAACTTTGCCCAATCCTACAACTCTGGAGATGCAAAATGAGAGCTGGATTTAAAAAGTTGATTAAGAAAAAAAAAAAACCTGTTTCCCTTACTGCGCCATACTCAGGTAGACACACAAATGCAGTAAAAAAGAAGTGACCAGTGGGTAAATAGATAAAAACATTTTCTGAGCAAGAGCAAAATAATTGGGTGGATCCAATTCATATTTCACTAAATATACACACACCTGAAACAACTGATACTTCAACAACTTGGGCACGCTGGCAGCAGATAGGATTACCAAGCAAACCCAAGGCTACGAGGAGTTTCAGAAAGCACATATGATACTAATGCAACTTTGACATTAATAGCTTTATTCACATCTGCCTCCTGAGCTTTCTGCTGTAGCTGAACCTCTACAGGTTTGGCAAAAACTGAACAAAGCCCCTCTCATATAAAACCAACAAAGACGTGCATTGTGAGGGGCTGCAAAAAACAGCTGACTTTGCTGGTGGGTGAAAAGCTGACAGACTGACTGTATTGAAAGTTAGAAGTTGTCCTTCCTTCTCTTGTTTTTTTGGTAGGGCTGAAAGACTATGTCTATTACAAAGGGTATAAAGGAGGTAATAAAAAAAAAAAGGTTATGTAACTGTATTCTAATGCACTCCACCCTGCTTATGGGCTGGTCTCAAATTGTTTTTACAGTTGGACTAGAGTTTACTATGGTGCATAATACAGAGCAGCTAGGTGCAGCTTCTGTGCTAGGCCTTTTAAACATGTTAGTTTTACTTCTGCCTTGACTTAAGTTGTAACTGATTAGTTTTGCCATTGATTGTGATGACATGTTGGACACACTAAACAAGAGGTTTTTTTGGGGGGGGGGTTTTCTCCTATTTGATTACAACTTTATCTAGCAAAGTACTTATAAAGGAGGATGCAATACATTTAAAGCCAAGAATCATTCATTTAATCTTTATTGGCTTCCTGACTTGTTCACCACCAAACTCAGTCTACATCATTTATGCACTCTAAGGAAAGGCTAGTGTGTGGAGCCACTGTCTCACTTTGCATTTTATTACTTAAATTCTGACTGCCCCTCCCTCCTCTCTCACTCTATGTATACTCCCATTTACACTGCACTTGGCAGAAAACTGTTGTTTTTGCTGGAGGGGAAAGGAACAAGACAGGCTCTGGTTTTGGAAAAAAAAAAGTCTCAGACAAAATTCCTTTTCTCTGAGACTCCCTGGAGAGATGTAGGGGAAGGTGCTCAGGCCTTCACATACGGCGGAGAGGCTGTGTAACAACAAGACCATCATACTGTAACAGATCCAACACATTTCCCATTCCAGCATATCCATATGTTTTCTCCATTCAGGCTGAAATCTGGCAAATCTGAGCATAATGTTTCAATAAACCATTAAAGACTAGGATTTTATCTTTCCTTTAAAAAACACATACTTGGCCACATATATGGCACATGGAAAATTAACTTTAAAAAGGAAACTGCTTTTTACTATTCCTATGTTACATATTCTTTATTTTGATATGCAATCTGCCACACGACGGTCAGGGAAACGCTTGATTTTTTTTTTTTCTTATCAAAGCCAATCATGTCAAGAAAGCTGTAGCTTTAAACAGCTGCAGGCTGAATATGATTATCTATAAATCTATATTATCTATAAATTGTCTTAAATTGAAGTTCTAATTATCTACATTATAGTTGTAAAAAGTCAATATCCATGTCTTTATCTTGTGCTGTTGCTGCTTTTGCTAGTTGTGTTATCTTCCAGGGATTCACAATGATGTCTAAACCGTGTCCAGGTCTGGATTGCTTCCCCTGTGCTTAATCACAGCTCTACAGAATGTTTCTCCCTTCTTATAAAAGCCAAACAATCTCTTCACATTAGCTCTAAGCAATGTTGGTTTATGTTTATCTCACTAGCAACTACTCTACAGATGCAAATACACTGCTGTCTCAATAGAAATGAATGCGGCACTAGGCAAGCCTGGTGTGCTGATGAAATGGCTCGGAAATTCTGTTAACTCAGCATGCACTGGTGAGCCCCCACTCTGAGCTGAAGTCCTGCTTTGATCAACCAGTTTACAACACACTGTATACGACCGAGAAGTGAATATTACGATGTAGTTAAATCTTTTATGTTAAAAGCAGATTTGATTTCCAGTGGCTCATCTTTACACCTGTAATAAAGACGATGTGATGTTTTCTCTTTTACTAACTTTTGTCGATTGACAACTATGGTGGAATTTAAAAGATGCAGTAAAAACTGAGCCCTCTGCCAAAATCACAGCAACAGAGAACTGAAGCACCCATTAAAACTGACTGAGCCAATCACTTTCAGAGCCAAAGTAGAGTTAAATATCAAAGCTGGCCAGACACTCTGGGCTTCACGCAGACATCTGAAATTAGGGCGAAGACTATTTTTCAAAAGAAACTGACACCAGTCAATGCATACATATGACATTAGACACCAGAATCATTTTATTTAATGTCCATTAAACTCACTTTAACTGCCAGCAGCACATTGTAACTGAACCATGATCCGTAAGGAAAGCCCACCCCCCCCCCCCACCCCCCCCCCCATTCCTTGGTGTGGCTTGTTGAAACATGCAGTTGAGCCCATCATTCACCACACACACACTGACAGACTTTCAGTATTTAAGAACACACATATTTAGGATTAGTCTACATATAATCAGAAGAAAGTATTACAAAAAAAAAAATCTGTTCATTTTGCCAGCAGCCAAACAAAGGTTAAGATGATCCAGAAACAAGATGGCGATCAGCTATCTTGACATAAAAGTGTTTTAGGCATGATTCAAGACAAATCAGTAAACTACAGCACAGATCAGGTTCTGTCTGACTCTTGAGTTAAACATGCCTTTTATGTTGAGTAGAAAGTTTGTTGTGTTTAATCTGTCCCGTCTGAAAATCCCCCTCGCAAACTCAACACCTATTCAGACCTAAAGACACGAAACCCCAATGAAGTCTCACCTGCACAGCTCAGGGAATGTTTGCCTATGTGTGTCTTGCAGGGCATAATTATACCCAAAAGCATGAGTCAAAGTGAATTTTACATTTTTCAAAAGAGGTATATTCCTGTCTCTCTCCCTCTGTTTGTGTGTGTGTGTCTCAGCAGCAGCTAGCAGTCAAAGATTAGTGGTCAGCTTTCGATGATGCAATGGCCTTACTGTGCTTTTGCAGTCGAGCAGAAAAGCCAAAACCCCAACTTTTGGACCCACGCTAGCCTCAAACAAAGACACATACAAAGTTCAGCAGCAGTGTGGACACACTAGCACTTACTGAGAGGAGATGAGCTGAAGCCTGGAGCGGAAATGTTATGCATAAGTTATGGAAATATAGAATCATACTAAATGCATGTCATGGCATCAGCCCAAGAGAAATCTATCCGTTGTGAAGTTCGCTGGATGTGTATGTGTAGAGTGCATCCTTAAGGCTGTATGTGAGGGTTACACATACTTATGCACATATGGTGCAGTTCACTTGTTTCCTTGCACACATACTTTATCTGTCTTCAGCTCTAGAAAATGTGTCTATTTCCTGAGGGCAATTAGCAGTGCTGAGGAATTCAGCCCCTTAACAACAGCCAGTAGCATGACTGGAGGCCCCATTATCCTCATTCCTTTCTGAATGGTGGGGGTGCACAGACTTTCAAAGGCTCCTCATCACCTTTACATACCAATGCTTTTAATAGACCTCCCCAGAATGGGTGACTTTTTTTTATTTAATTATAATTGGAATCTCAGAATTTTTGTGCTGGTAAAATGATCAAGTTCAATATTACTTCATCAAGGCATAATGGGAATGAGATACCATTACACCCCTTTTTATGGGATAGCCTACTTCATTCGACTCCGGTTTGGGATTAATAAGGCATTGTAGAGGCCACACACTAGCATTTTTGCAAAACCACTTGCAAACAGCTTCTGCACCTCTAGTTCCACACAAATGCTCAAAATGAGCAATGAGCAGGGAGGCTACAGCCAAACTACACTCTCTCAATCTCTGGCCAAGGTCTCAGCGATCATCATTACCGTCTGCACTCAGTCAGGCGGTGTGCCGAGTTACAGTCTTTCGCAATCCTCTGGGGAAACCGGAGAATTTGGCAGCGGCTTTCCTCGAGGACAGGACAGTCCAAATATACAGTATTAACATGCCTCAAACTCCTCATTCTAGTGTCACGGGAGAGACAAGACAAGAAACAGGCGTGGAAAGAGAGAAGACACTGTCATAACGGCTGCTGTCCTAATGTACTGGTGTTATCTCTAACAACTTATCTTAAGGGTAATTGTTTTTTTTTTTCTTGCCACATTGATGAGGAAGTTTTTAAAATTCCTTTCCTTAAGAAATTACACCCTGAATCTATTAAACACGGTTATTAACATTCAACTCAAACTACTCTCTAAGGTCTCAGTAGTCAAAAAACTGGACTGCATGAAATTCATGTAGGAAACTTGTAGGAAACTACTACATTTTACTGCAGATAATATTTTTCTCAGACAAATCCAAATCTGCAAATATGCACGGAGCATTCAAACATGACTTTGTGATCACTGGCAAGGTTCATGCTTGGCCTGCTTCATGCCATTTAAACAGTCTCACGTTTATGTTCTGCCTCTGGGTGGTCCTGGTTGAATTATTATATTGTTACTATTTTTCTCCATGTTGACAGTCACATTTGGACTGAAAAACTTTGGCTTGGCTCAGACGCAGATTAATTCAATCAAAATACAAAAATGTAGACAAAAGCCTCTTACAATGAATGAAGCCTGCTTCAATGACAAATCTAAGGCAAGTTATGTGCAATCACTGACACAAGATATTGGCCAAGCACGTCCAGAAAATTAAGATTTAATGCTGCCTGCTGAAGCAATCACGAGCGTTACGCAACATGCGGTTGTCACTTTAAAACTGTTTCATACTTTGTCCTCTGATATTTCATCATCTGCCCCATGTCAAGCAGACACTTGTCCAGTGCAAGCAGTGTGATGATTAAACATGCTCTGGTGTCGGCATTGTGCGATGTATTTGATTCTTTTGTTGCTCTCAGAAACTTTGAGCTAAAGATCAATAAAGCTTGGGGTCACACTTTCATGATAAGAGTCCTGTTTTGTTTTGTTTTTTCAAAGAAAAATTAATTCAGTTTCAAAAAGACATTCAAGAAATCTGGAAACCATAACTACTTTTTTTTTTTAAGCATACCGGTCTTGTAACACTAACTTCAATGCTTCCTTTCACAGTTTTTCTTCTTTTTTTTTTTTTTTAGATATTTGGGTGGTTTCTTCACACTGCACATCTAGACTGTCTCAAAATACTGTTTTTACAAACCATGTGGAAAGACTTATGGGGACTACAATGTGATACTGATAATGTGATACCCATAGCAGGGAATAGTTGCTCTCCCAGCATTAGTATTAGTGCCATTGAGTTGTTGCATAGTTGGCTCACTCGCCTGCAATGCGTCTGCTGTCTATTCAGTGTGCTGGGGTGCAGCCTGGCAATTCTAGCTCTCCAGAGACACACTGGAAGGCATTTCTACTTAAAATAAACCCTGTGCGCCCACGTCCAGCCTCTGAGCCCTGTCGGCCCTGTGCTGCTTGTCGGTTCGCCAGCCCTTTCCTATTAATCCACTGCAGAGTTCCATTTATGCGGAAACCATCTTACGGATGTATCTAGGCAGGCGCTGGGCATTTAAACCCTCCGAAACAGACACTCAGTCACTTAGACCCAGACAAGCGCAGATACATAAAGGAAACATCTATAAAAAAAAAAAAAACAGAAATAGTTTCCCCTGAGTGGCATATATTTGTACAAGCATGCACTGCACCAGCTGAAGGACATGCATGCACTGTGTAGGAAAACTCTGAACTTATGAACCAATGAAAAGCCCTCCCCACCTTCACCACATACACACAAAATCCACACCTGCCAATCGTGTTCCCAATTCCGTGACTGGTCATTAACCTACAGGCCACTGAGGGTAAATGAACTGGCCTACATACATGTACAAGATAAATAACTGTTTACAGGACTCGCCCAAAACAGAAAAAGGGAACACAAGTGCAGGAGTGACTGAAAAGGGGCACCATGCAGATGTTTTACTGGTACTTGTGGAGAAAAAAATCTATCTGAGGCCTGCAGACACACACATCCTTCAGCCAATATCCAGAAAAGTGACTTAAGCATCTATAACGTGTAAAACGACAGGGGAAAAAAAGATGATCTGAGTTTAAATCCTCAGCTGTGCTTATGTGCTGCCAAACACTTCACACTTTATTTACCTCACTTATGTGTAAAGGTAAATTAGTCAAGAATGTCTTTTCTTTTTTATCGCAGTTAGAGTAGCAAAGTGATACTTCAGAGGACATCTCTGGTAAACATCTGAGGAAGTCTTACTAAGAGAAAACTTTCGTTTTGTCAAAGAATAACTTTGTTTCGATGCTGTCAAAAAATTCAAAAGGTATGCCACTTTTCTTTCTGCGAGAATAAGAGCTTTTGTTACTAGAGCTTGAATGACAAGATAATTAAGCATTTAGAGAAGAAGCAGTGTAACGTAAGTATAAATCTTGGCAGTCTTAGCTAATCTGTTTTATAACTTGCAACCAAGGTGTTGACTTTCGAGAAACATGTAGGATTACGTCATGTGAATGGAAAGAGTTAGCCAGTTTTAATGCTGCAACAGTCTGGTCAAATGGTATGACTGTACATGTGAAATGATTAAAATTAATAATGCACGGTGAGATTACTGACCAAGACTACCTGGCTCAAAAGAGGTCAAGAGGCAGAAGACCTGAGGTTATGGCAATGAAATCACAGCAGAATCACATAATAATGGCAATGAGATGCAAAATGATTCAAATGAATGACACACCGGCGATACAAAAGAGACATAAAACTATCAGGGGGAGCTAAATTAACAACCACAAGAAAACAGAACAATTACTGCAAGCGCATGGATCAAGACTTTTCAGTTTCACCAAGACAAAACAGCCTCAATGAAACTACAAAACACATACTTATCTTTGTGGTCGTTTTGTGTCTTTGTCTCAGTGGGTATCTTATCATGATAGTGTGGGTGCTTTCTTTTTTTTATTTACAAGTCTGTGCCCAGGAGGCTATTCCCTCACTTCCCGTCTTTATTACGGGCAGCCTGCTTGCTGCAGCAGACTGGCTAACAAGTGGTTTACTACTTTAACCCCACAATGTGCAAAGTGTTACATAACAGTCTTCAACAGGCTAACGGACACTTCAGTTTGGCAACACTGAAAGGAAGATTTCCCGAGATGAAGATGCCCCCTGACATAGGCCAGCGGGTGTGTAAATAACGAGCTGTAAAACGACAGTTGCTACAACACTTGTAACTACAATGTCCTTAAAAGTATTGGCAGCAATGAACAGGCAGCTGCGGTATTAAAAAAAAATTAGAACAAAAAACTTTTCCACTTTTTTTTTTTTTTTAATTTATTTCTTCCCTCAGTTGGTGAAAAACACATCCTCATGTGTAGATTTTCTCCGTTTTTAATCTCGCTCAGGAAGTCGCGCCGAAGTCAATTCAGCGTGTTCAATCTCGACAACGTGGTGGGAAAAGTGCGAAAAAATAATGCAAATACGCGAAGCCACAAAAATAGACAAAAGGAACATGTGCGTAACAGCTGCGTCTGAGCTCGACGGTTCAAACAGACTTACCTGTTGTGCGTCCAAAAATCCGCAGTGACAACAACAATAGGACGGTGTGGGAGTCGGGAAGCAGGTAGGTTTAGAGACTGAGCAGAGGTCGTTGCATCAGCCCGGTTAAGTACTAATGTCGGCTGTGAGGCTCTGGAATGCGGAACTGAGGTCCCAGACGTAAGCAAGGATGAAAATAATGTGAGAGGAGGGCTGAGGCTTTGTTTGCTCCACCCATAGCAACCAGAAAACATACACAAGACAGGACAGGAAAGTTTCAGCACTGAGAGGCAGAAAGAAAATCCATCGACACTGGTAAAACACGCCTACAGCCGTAAACGGCTCGATAAATAAAGCCGCGAATGTTTAGTACACAGTGGTGTTTACTGTCAAGCAAAAGGTTTCTGCTGAAAATAAGATCCTATTTAGCACCTAAAACATTTCCACAGAATTCATATCAGTTATAGCAAAAACAAATATGTGAAAGGGGTTGAATAAAACAATCAGCAGAGATAGGGTATTTCTTTGGAAAATATAATGTTTAACAGACACATACTGGAGAATTTTCTTTCCTAAACACAAACACAATTGTTTGAATTTGTTTGTTTTACAACATTTACATATTACAGGAAACTCAGTGGGTTAACAGCCCATAACATCCTGGGGTAATAGAGCATTTATAAGAGCAAATTTAATGGCCTCATAAAAATAAATTGGGTTTTTTTTTTTTCTTGTTTGCTTGTTTGTTTGTTAGTTTCTTCACTATTTATACTATTAATGTTAATGTACTCTTTCATTAACAAGTTAGTTGTTTTTTTTTTGTTGTTGTTTTTGGACAGTTTTTATATTTGTTTTATGTTTATTTTACAAACATGGTTGTTGTGAGAGACTGGATTTAATGTAATATGTTCAGAAGAGCCTGTCTGTAAATCAAGTTTCCCATTGCGGATAGTAAATTGCTAAAACTTGAAACTTGATTGCTAATCGTGGAAAGTTTTTTTTTTTTTTTAATTTACCTCAAATCTGGGAAAAGGTGGGTACCTAACTAAGGGAAAGACTGGTGACATCAGAACTAATTTGGACACCAGTGCAATTGACAGTTCATGTTATTCTGATTTGGAAACTTCAAGCCTGAGTTTCAATAACATTCAGTATGTCAGTAGCATTTCTATTTATGCATTTTGCTGGATGGACATATTTAGGGTAACTTTGCTGCTATTGAAAAAAAGTCACAAATTATAACTAGGTAATTACACTTTATTTTTCTCTTAAGTCATTTGGCTCCTAAAGATGCATTCAGATGTTTGCCCAGTGTGGCTTTTACACATGTTTATGAGTGTGAAAGAGACACACAGCTACAAGTTGAGCTTCTATTGCAGCTGGTGGAGAAAGACTGATGCCAAAGTAACTCCTGTAGTATTTGAATACTTTAGCTACTTATTTAACAAACTTTATTTCTCTTCAAGCTTCCATCACACTGGAGCTCATTTCGTAGACAGAAATAAAAATCCACATGCCTACTATCAGTATTTCTAATGGTGTGCTGAGAAAGTTTGAGAAAAACCATCTAAATGACTCTTCCTGCTGCCTCCCTCTAGTGAAAGCAGTTGTAACTACCTTCTGCTAAACTTCTATAATGAAGTTCAACACTTCTTTTCACTGCGTATTACAGGGCTCACAGACGCTATCGTAAAAAACTGTAGACAAAACATTAGTTGGGCACATTTTGATTAAGGAGAGTAGCAGGTGGAGATTACTAAATCATTCACTTCAGCAAACTAGAAGTGCTTTCAATATCCAACTTTAAAGCCAAGACTGACCTGCAAGTTTAATCTCTGAACTGTGTTTTCAAAGCATCATATTGCAGCAAAATTGTATTATAGTGTCATTTTAATAAAGCAACCAATCAAGCCACTCATTCTTCATTTTGCTTTTTATTGCATGTCAGGTTTTATCTATACCATTATCAGGGGCTCAGTTGGGTTTAACGCGATGCCAACTCAACCGTTCCATCTAGAACAAGCAGCTGAGTTATTAGAGGCTCACCAAAATACCCCACTCTGTTCCTTTTTTTAGATTCTAATTTGGTTCCACTGTGATTTATGTCTCCCATCTGAGGGGAGGTCAGGGCGGACTGTGCGTCACAGTCGCACTCAACGTAGATGACAAATTTTAGGGGAGACATTTGGAATTAATAAAGCAGAACTGAACTCGCACATGGAGAGATTTCATAAGGTAGGAGGGTCCTGGATGTTCATGGCGCAGACAGGACAGAGGTTTTTCACTTTGCAGGTTTATGCTTTCAGCTGAATTCCTTAGTGTCTGCAGGGAGGCAGCCACACACATCACTCATCACATGAACACACATGCTATGGGTTCATTTGGCATTTAAAGCCTATAAGAAAAAATATTCCCTGCCAAGAACAATAAGCTATTTTAATAACAGCAGGCAAACCAGAGTGACATATAGATTTTTTATTTATTTATTTTTTTTATGAATGCTTTTTTTCAGGAGAAAGTTGTTAAAAGATGAGATGGTGAACTAATACACAGAAATGATTAGAAATACGTTTGTTAATCAAAATTGGAATCAAGTTTAAAAGCCTTGCACATTAAAAGAAAAAAAAAAGTGCCTCTTAATTCACAGTCCAGTACCTGTCAAGATTTTTGTATCAATCAAGATGATGAATGGGGAGTGAATTCAGCTGGTGGTTTTCCAGCTCTGCCAAACTATCTTGCTTTGTGGCAGTGAATGTAAACGCAAACAAACTGCTTTTTCTGCATGAGCAAGAATTCTTTACCTTAATTCATTTTTTATATTGACTTTCCACCTCTTTCATTTTGGCATAGACTTATGCTTTCCTGGTCTATGTGTTTTATGTGTTTTAGTGTAGTAGATTGGTATGTCTTTTTGTTATTGTTGTTTTTTGTTTGATAGTTTGTTTGTTTGCTTTTTGTGTTTTTGTTTTTTGTTTATTTGTTTGTTTGTTTTTTATCAGGTTTTCTCCTGTTAACATCTCCTGGTTAAGTTTATATTAATTGAATATTGTTTAGTGGGTTTGTTTATTTTTATTTTGTTTGTTAAACTTGTCATGGATTTTTGTGTACTTTGAGTTTTGTAGAGTTTATGTTTCTTGACTGTTTTGTAATAAATGGTACTTGGACCTGTATTTATATAGCGCTTTTCTAGTCACAATGACTACTTAAAGCTGGTGGTGTTACTCCAGCCCCTGTCCCACCAGGCCTTTGTTTGAAGACTTCACCTGTTGTTTATTTGCATTTACTGTATATATCCTGCCTTGTTTGTTTTTTTTATTTATTATGACATAATTCTTTTGCCAAAGCTGCCTTGTTTACTGGGTCTTCGTTAACCATGTAAGTCATTATTAAATCCCCTGCTTCTGCAGCTCTTTATGTTTTTTATTCTGCTTTATAAGTCAATAAAGTTTGGCTTTGCCATTTATCTGCTGACTTCACCTCATTTGTTTGAATTTGATCCTTCACCTTCTGCCATGTTTAATAGTAAATACATAAAAGCCTTAAAACTACTCAGAATTTGCATATAGTTGACCTTAAATGTCATCAGATTTTTTTGCGAGTCCTCACAATACTGACAAACCAATTAAATGAGAATGCAAATTTATTTAGTTAGAGTTGAAATTGATAGATTATTTCTTAAGATGAAGAACAAAAATATTGCAACCTATTTTCAAAGTTGCCTTCAAATTAAAAATAGATTCATGTGTTTTCAGTCAAGGGAATGACAATCAAATGTTAGCAGGCATCATAAAATCTGGTTGTGGAAGCTCATCTGTCCAGGAATCAATTAGACTTCTGAGGAACTAGAAACAGCAAGTCACCTAGCTGGAACTGGTTAAATACGCATCTGGACTGAGGAGAGGTCAAAAAACTGTTTGACTGTGTGTTGAGTTTGAGGTAACTTCTGAACTAAATTAACAAAAGGCTCCTTTCTAGCTTAGCCTCAAATTGTCTGAAATGTATGAGGTGAAATGAAGTAACATCAGGAAGAGTTTATGTAACATGAGCTAAACCTTTCAGTGTATATGCACTGATGTTTGAGCCAAGCTATGTTTTTATCCATATCTGTTTTTCATTCATATCTTACCCTCAACATGTTGTGACTGACCATAAAGTAAAAAAATTAAAAGTTGTTGGACAGATATAGCTTGAAATTCCACCCTCCACACCTCCCATTTCTGTAACCATTTAGGAGAATTTAATAGTTGAGTAATATATTATTAACAATTTACTGTAATAAAAATAATAAGACTCTTAGTTTATACTTGTACAAACATTGTGCAAAACAATGCTTTACAGTGTATTGAAATACTTTTATGTTGGCTAATCATTTATGTACCATTATTGCATCCCTCTTATCTTGTAACTTTGTTTGTCCCTCAAGCTTACTCAGAGCTTTTTTCTCCATTTGACTAACTCACCCTCCATGTGTTGTTTATTTGACATTTTGTTGTGAAATGGCATCTGCACAGAGCTGAACTAAAAATTGCATGTAAAAATGTCAGTTCACCACATTTCTTTTAAGAATCAGTCTGATTTCAATGTGCAAGTATATTTTGATGAATACTGGCCATCACATCTTTGGGAAATAACCAGTGAACCAGACACAAACTGACTCATAACCCACCACAGCGCAGACATAAAAGATGAGTGGCTGGGCTTTTTAAACGCAGCTTTATTTAATTTCCTTCCTTTTATCGTTCTTTCCCAATAATCCCAGACAGTTGTCAACCACAGTGAAGTGTATTCATTAATGTGCTAATTTGAGTTAGGTTATTTAAAATTCTATGATTGAGGTTTTGCCTTTTTTTTCACACTTTGTGTATGAACGTTAAGCACAATGTGTTACTATAGAGTGATAGTTCCCATTTTCTTACAAAAGTTGAGCAAGAGGAAATTCTCACTTTGCTATAGTTTATTTTGTGAAGGATCATATAACTTAAAGAAAGCTTTGTGCATAGACACAAAACACAGCAGGATCACAGCAAATCAATGCATATATGTCTAATACTTAATACAAACCAAACTCATAACAATTTTCCCCAACAGAACGTCAAATTCTTCAGTGATGCACTAATGCCGCCATGGGAAATAATACAAACGAACCAGTATTAACACACAGAATTACATTATGAATTCAGCCAGAGAATTAAGACATGTTTTCATAGTCAAACATTATCATTTTAATCAAAAAATTAATAATAGACATGCAGTTGTTGCTTCAAATTTTCTTAATTTCCATCTTGTGAGAGCTACATGCTGTTAGCTGTCATAGCAGTTTTCTTTGAGCTGATCTTGTTTCCATTTTCTTTGTTTTGTACTTGCAAATGACTATAATCCTGCTGGATCACTAACTGCAAATCTTAAACTGGAAAACCAGTGAGTTCATGCATGCATCAACACTATCTTTGGCACCAGTATAAGCATGTTCTCTCTCTCATACAATGTTACTCATGTCAGGTGACCCAGCCTTCCCAAACCCATATGACATTGATTTATCCCAGTAAATATAGCACTTCCTCGGGAATATCTCAGCAAGAAGGAAACAGCCAGAAGGTGCATGAGATAACAGATGAGGAAGCAGTGAGCAACACAACAAATAATGGAAAGATTGATATCTGTAACCAGGCAGGCAGTGTGAGACTATGGGGTGCTGATGTGAAGTAATCTCATCCTGAAACCTTTCAAATGGCATGATTTATATATTATTAATTAGTGGGATTAAGTCAAAGCTTTATGGTGAGTAACATGATGCAGACAAGCAGTTAGCTCATAAATCCTGCAAAAAATAATTAAACAGGTGGCAATTTAGACTAACCACTGGACTGCAGCCCTAGATACCAAGAAGATAAATATGTAGTAAGTGTGGATGCTTTAAGTGAGCATTCAGTTGAAAACAGTTCTGCAGACTGGTAGAGAGCATGTTAACCAGTAAATCCAAACTTAGTTGTTTTAGTTTCAAGGCTGCACAGAATGAACTAAAATACTTGTGCTTCAAATCGTGACCAAAGATGAGACAGTAAAAGAAAAAACTTGGCAACTAAGTGTCCTACTGTCCTGTTTGGTCTGCCACCATAAATTCCAAAATTGACTAAATAATGACTTATTTCCTCTTCTAACTTGATTCATATCCTATCGAGAACTCAACTCTACAACTTTTAATAATTTACTGTATGGGAGGATAATTCTCTTTAAACACCATTTAAGAACATGTTTATCATAAATCAATCAATGGGTATATAGGTTGATAGGAATATAAGTGTGTATATAGCAATGTATGTATATATATATATATATATATATATATATATATATATATATATATATATATATATATATATATATATATATATATATATATATATATATATATATTTATATATATACATGTATATATATATTTTTATATATACATGTATATACAGTATATATATCCAGTATATCCAGTTTATTTCTGGAGTTTTCTTTCTTATATACTTCTGGATCATCACAAAATGTTTCCAAGTACCAAACTCATAATTGTAATGACTCAGCAGACAGGGTTCAACACTTACTGTGAACTAGTTGAAATAAAGGAGTGTTCAATTGTGTCTGCTAAGACTGTAAAACTCCATGGGAAATTCTGTTTCAAATCTCAGCCTACTTTAACTTATGTGAATACTGGAGGACTAACATTGGTTAGTCCTTGGGTATGAAAGAGACTGAAGGTGAAAAATCTTTAAAGGATGATGACAAAGGGAGGATGATCATATTTTTCTACTCGTATACACTACAGTTAATAAAAGGAGCGCTTTTGTTGGGTCTTGCTGCATTACGCTCTTTAGTATCCCCTACTGGTGAAATGAAATATTGCACGTATTCTACATCTTGTAAGAAAAAAGAAAAGAAATAACCTTCGTTCAATTCAATTTATTAAATAGAATATTATTAAACAGTGTCAGGTCCATAAAAAACACTCACAAGACAGGGAAGGAGAACATACATACAGATAAACCACAAAAACATAATCAAGATAATGTTAAAACATATTCATTTCAACCAGTGCATCCTGAGGCTGGATGAGTAGCCTACTGACATCAACCCTGAGAATAGAGCACCATCTTCAATATTAATGCGACTTTAAAGCATTTGCTCATTTACTCGTTGCAGAACAGGCCGTGGTCATTAAATCTCCTGTTTGCTGTTCCGTGAAAGCCTAATTGGGCAGGCTATTAGATCAGTTACCATCATAGGCATGTAAGATGCTCTCTAATTGATGAGAAAGTTTCAACGGACTACGATTATCAGCACTCCTGCATTTTATTTTATTTCATTTCATTTCATTTTATTTTATTTTATTTTATTTTATTTTATTTTATTTTGTTTTGTTTTGTTTTTTTTGTTTTGTTTTGTTTTATTGTATTTTATTTTATTATTTTATTTTATTCGTCAGTCTTGAAAATGAAACGCGTTGCCATGGAAACAAAACAACTGCAAATCCATTTATGGTCAAGGGAAGTCAAACGGCACGGCAGGCGCGTTGACGTAACGTACGGGCAGTTCAGCACGCACTGCGCTGCTGAAGAATCGGATTCCCTTGACCGTGACAATAGTGGAGCAGAGATGGAACTATGAATAAATAATTATCCTGCTGTTTCTGCGGCTCCCACTCAGATTTAACACGATTCAATCCCCGCCGGTGGCGTTTTATGTAATCCTGGAGCCAAAATAGGCTCAGGGACATCGTTATGGAGTGATACTTAGCAGGAAACAAGATTTCAAAGCTTACTTTACCTTTTTCCTTTTTTCTGTAGGCTAACTTTTCTAAGGCTTCCAGTTCTACTCTCATTGTCGTTATCAGGAGATTTAGATTTAATATGTATAATTGTAATAGGCTATATATGTTCTGTATTTTTTTTTAGCTGTTCTCATCCTTTAAAAGCTGGGGCTCAAGTGCATTTTTTACAGTCTTGTCCCACAGAAAATGCAGTAACATTTCCGGATCTCTCAATCATAACACTGTTGCGGCATGGTTTGTTTTGTTTTTAGATGTTCAAACAAATTCTTCTAGATTTTTTTATTTATTAGTCCTACGCTAAAGAAGATATAGGATATGATTGAAAGCTGCCAAAGAAAAAGGATGTGCTGTTATTGGTTTACACAAAGAGAAAAACATTTCATACTTAATCACAGAACAACATGAAATTGTTTGTAGATGTCTTTTATTTCCAGCATTGTTTGGTTTTATTTGCATCTGCATAATTTTTAATATGTAAAAAAATAAACTATGTCATAAAATACATCTTGAGAAAATACATGGCATGGTCATTTTTTTCAAGGAAACTCTTGAAAGGAAATGTCAAGTCAGGTCAGGGGGACACCTTACAGCAAGATGTTACACACATACGTTGCTACATATTTGTAATCCTCTAATTTCACTCGCTACAACATCAGTACACAGTGTTGCACATATATCAAACGATTAAGCATGATTTTACATCACGTCACAAGTAGATTTTTAAATATGCAAGATGCCACCTCTTCATGGAATACAAATGATTTGTGTTTGCATGCATTTTAAATCCAGCAATAAATTCTCATCTCAGACAGTTCTGACAATATGGAAGAATTCGACCCTGCTACAGTCACAAAAAACACATCATCTATGCACAACCTTTGATGTTCAAGTTTACACGACATCAAAGCTCATACTACAGAAGATTCTTTAAGAGAGATCAGAGCTTTCTGGCTGCCAAGAATACAAATCCAGTATATTGTTGCATAACATATTTGCATTCACAAGGCCAGAAGTGTTGGCGAGTTAAGACTATCTTTCATTCCCTCAGATGAACCAAGGCTGCCTTTGAGGTCCTCACAGCTGTCAGCCAATGATTCAATTTCAGAATAATTAAAGGAGAACACTGTGCAATAATTGCTACAAGTTGGACTGGAAGACATGATTGGTGTGCTCAAAGATTCCAGATCACTTGCCACAGACTTGTACAGGGTTTCCCAGTCTGGGAGGCAAAAAGGGCCGCTCAGGTCTATGTCAGGGACAGATGCAGCTGTATCAGAGGTCACTTGCATCTCCAGGCTGGGCACCAAGTCATCTAGGTCATCTCCTTTTATGTCCTCCAAAGTTTCCTCTTCTGCACTGGAACATAGAAGGATGTTGGAGTTCCCCAAAATGGCAGCAGCAGGAATGCACATGGCATTGTCCAAGTCTTGACCAGCAATAGTTTCTCCGTTTGTCGTGTTGCTCTCTGGTGTTTTTACATTCTCTAGGATGGACAGCAGCTGCGGGGAGGCTGGGGGATCCTGCAGCATTGAGTTAACATCATCATCCTCTCTGTCACTATCATCATTTCCAGGGAGTTTGCAGGATGGTTTATGCGAAGCTAAAACATGCTCCAGTCTCTCTTTCTCCTTCAGCAGGTTGGCTATCTCTGTCTGGAGGGTAGACCTCTCTTCTTCGAGCGAATCGGTTTCCTGAGGCAAGAAGGGGACAAAAACAGAAGAGACTTTGCCTGAGTAAAGCACAAGAACATCCGTACCCTGTGGTGTCAGCAATGCTCTGCAGCCAACCCTGCTTTACTCTTCCAGACTTTAATGACATGTCATATTAACGCACGTGTTCAGCTTTGGAGACATGCATGTTGTGATTTTACAACATAGGCTACCACACTTACAGCTTGAAGACCGTCGATCAGCTCCCTCCGTCTGTTACGGCACTTTGCTGCAGCGATCTTGTTCCTCTCTCTCCTGATCCGCCTCCTTTCCTCTTCCTCTTTAGAAGGCTGTAGTCAATCAGGAGACACAACACATTTCATGCACATCCTGCGAAGCTCTCCAGGTCTATCTAAATATGTGTCAGCATCGTTTCATTTCTCACAAAAGAAAGAGAAAAAGCATCCTCTTTGTAGTGAGTGCTAAGAATACAGATCTTGTCGAGTGCAGACTCTGTTCGTGCGTTAAAATGCTGCACCACTGGCATGGTCTAGTCGTACGCGTGAACGCGCATTTTATGCAGCTTCCTTTCCCATTTATAATTCACAGAGCTGTGCTCCTTCAACTTTAATCAACCATTAAACACAATTCCTACAGCATGGGTGACACCGTATTACGAGCATAACTCGTTAGATTGGTCCTGTTAGAATAGTTCGTTGCTGCTCATTTAATGTCCCTGAATAAATGTTGCGATAACTGCATTCAATTAACCTCTTTGGAAGGGTGTCATGATGATGAGTTGGACAATATATCGTTGAACTGTATGACTTTCTGTATTCCTTTTTAATGAACTGAGGTAGCCTACGAATTGATTCATTGATCAATTTATTTAAAGTAACGTCATTTCCCTCTTTGCTCTCATGCATACCTGCTCTTTGGCCCCTTTCCTGTTGCAAGATTTAGTCTTCTTTACACCTGCTGAGGAAGAAGACCGGGTTGCGCCATGGGTTTTGGTTTTTGCGCGGCCGCACGAAGCAGGGGCAGATGTGATGGATGTCGGCTGCACCATCCACTTTAATTGTGGCGATGTTGAGATTGCAGTCACAGTCGGAACAAAGGAGCCTGCTGCACCGGTGTCACTCTCCTGGAGAAAACCATATAAAATAGACATGCATATGCATACAATCAGTCGCCCATTTAGCATATCTGACGAATGAGCAATCGCGTAGCTTTTGACCTACCAAATGGTCCGTCAGTCATTTAGCTCAGAAATGTCAGTTAACTAATCAGTATGTACAGTTTTCAAATCTATCAAAATGACACATTTCATATCATCAGCCACATTTTACATTGTGATTATCACCATAATCATTCTATAAACAAAGGGCACGAGTCCAAAACAAGGTTAAAAAAATATGATAAAAGGAGAAATACAATTGCGCTATATTTAAACAGCTTTTTTTTTAAAAAAAAAAAAATAAATAAATAAATAAATAAAAATAAAACAGATATAGCCTATTGACACACCAGACAGTCATATTTCTACATAATAATTATAGCAATCTACAATAGTCTTGTGGAAAATACTGATTTATGCAGAATTCAAGGAATGCAACCTAATAAGTTTTGCGTCAGTCATCCTGTTTGATTTTATTCTCGGGCTATTATTATTATCATTTTGAATGATCAGATCCGCTTCTACCTCGGCGGTGTCCACTGATGATGAAAGCGAGTCAGAAGGATGCTGGATGCACCCAGGGGTGTCCCCGCCAGGAGATGCCGTACAGCTGGAGCACTGGTCGAACTCAGGACTGGAGTCTGAATGCATGTTTTCCGCTGAGATCACAGTATAAAAAAGATCGAACCGTCAATCTACTCGAAAACTGATCCCAGTACGCCTACTCCATTTGCCAGGGTCATAAATGGTAACTATGCAGATATAGTGGAGAGGCCCGCCTTTTATAGTGAGCTGCAATTTTATGAATGAAATCTGTGTGGCGAGACTGAACCATTTTACAGAAAGACAATGGATAGAAAAATGTGGCTGAGGTATGTTTTAGACTTAAGTATTTATTTCACTGTCATGTCTGAACAGGAACATTCAGCAATCATTTCAGTTTAAGGCTTTTTATTTCCTCAAAAATCTTAAAAATAGCTTGCATGTATGAAGTGACACCCCTGCCTGCAAAAGAAGCCCATCGCCATGAATGAACTACGTCATTTCTTGTATGCAGCATCTGCATCATATGCCACACACACACACACACACACACACACACACACACACACACACACACACACCTTATAGCTGGTATTTTGAATAATACATTATTAATTATTTAAGATCACCATAAATAATATTGTAACTGTGATGGCAATAATCGAACAGACTGCATGAACCCCTTGTTTGGTTAATAAAACACCAGAATGTGCTGATAGAAGAAAAGTATGCACTAACTTCAAACATATTCAGACCAACAATAGGAAATCCATGAGTTGCACAGAGCTGTCAGAACATTGGCGGATTATTTATAATCTGTTAAATGAATTGTCATCTCCAGATCATATTGCTGTTTTACCTGTCTTTGCGTAAGAATAGCGCTCCAGCAACAGAGCAGTCGCTGTAGTAAAGCAGCCAATAGCGGAGTAGACCGGGTGAGCCATATATGGCTTTCCGGGGAACAGGAGCGCGCTGTGGAACTCAAAGAGCGCGCAGACGGACGTTCGGCTGCGTGCAGGCTGCGTGTGGCCCACACAACTACAAACCACAGTGAAACATGCGCCAGCACAGTTGTCCATCACGCATTTTAGCGGCTTAAAGCGTCATTAGGTGGTAGGCGCTACTTTGAAGACAGACAACATTAAAAAAAAAAAATTTTTTTTAAAGTGTGTGTGTGTGTGTGTGTGTGTGAGGGGGGGGGGGGGGGGGGGGGGGGCAAATGTGCAGCCTGTTAAAACGTCATTCTTTCAAATTAATGTAGTATTTTATTTTCCTGGACGGCTTTTGAGTTATTTTTGTCAAATGATTTTCACTTGCTGATTACATTTATTGTCACGAATTATGCAACGTCCCCTTGAATAATCTAATTAAGATAATAAAGCAATGCTTGTGTAGTCTGGATATGTTTCAGATCCACTGATGTGAATGGTACTGATGCTGAATAGAAAAGGGACCTCTCCCTGCTTAGTGGGGCCTCGCTTCCTGTTGCTTCCCGGCAGTTGCAGCTTCTCTGTTACCGGCACCTAACTGGGGGGGTCAGCTTGAGCCTATTCAGCGGCAGGCTGTCCAAAACAAGAATGGATCAAAGGTCGGACATAACAGCAAGCTACTGTCTCCGCGGCTCTGAGACTTGCTTTCATCAAAACAACTTGAGCGTGAATGTGCACGGTAGTAATTTATAGATTCAGTGACATCAGAGTTCAAACTTCATGTAAATAATACTGATCACTGAACTGCCTTCACTGCAAAGAGAACTCTAACAACATATGTAATAGATAGATAGATAGATAGATAGATAGATAGATAGATAGATAGATAGATAGATAGATAGATAGATAGATAGATAGATAGATAGATAGATAGATAGATAGATAGATAGATAGATAGATAGATAGATAGATAGATACTTTATGTATCCCTTTCAGGATGTTCCAAAAGTTCCTGAAAAAAGATAAATAGATTAAATAAAAGATTAACATTAGAAAAGTTTAGGGACAAGCTGGAACCCCCTTTAGTTTAGTTGCTGAGTAAGCATGCAAAGATCTACAGGGGAAAAAGTAAAATAAAGCAAACAAAGAACAGTATGAATGATATGGAAGCTTCTGTTCTTCCCAACCAATCAAACAGAACAAACTATCCACAAAGGTTGTTTGGTCTCCGGTTTCATTCCGCTGCTCTGCAGGCTCCATGAAGAGATCACATGAAAGACAGAGCGCTCACTCGTAAGCTATTTCCCGGAACCACGACTTTCGGCTCACTCGTTGACGTCATGACGTATTCTCACTGTAGCCGCTCTGTGAGACTCCGAAAATCAGGTTTCTTCTTTTCGTTGTAGTTACCCTCCTTAGCAACACAAAGGATCTTTGTTGCTATGCAAAATAAAGACGTCACTGACGCGAAGGGGCTGGACGTTGCTATGGTGACCAGAATCGTTCAACAAAACACGAGCGCGGGAAACAAAACACCAGACCTTTAATACAATTTGATGCACTTTGACACAATAACAAAATTGTTGGCTTTTATTAATAAGTGAATAAATAAAACATTAGGACCTTTTTTTAACACCACTACACCGTCAGCAGCTTGAAGCTGCCAACTCTGATTTTCCAGAATAGGGATAGGAATATTTATATATGAAACAACTATAATAATAATAATAATAATAATAATGATGATAATAATAATAATAGTAAAAAATGTTCAACTTTATCTTTTTGACATTAAAGATTGTTCTAGAAACCGATCGACTGAATTTAATACAGAAACACAATTTCTTTGTAAAATGCTAAAATAACTTATTTAACTTGACACCAAAGATGTCAATCATTCCATATTAAACTTGTATTTCACAAAATCACTGCATCTCCTAACCCTAGAAAGAGGTATGAGGATTTCCTCTTCCACTCGCTGTTGTTGAAAAGTAAACATAACAAACCAGTTATCAGTTTGTTCTGCAGGTAAACACACCCTTGTTTGTATTATACATGAAAGGTACAAGTATTGCCTCTAGGTGTAAAATAGTGTAACCTCTTTTGCCCTGACATGCATTCAGAATTTCTTTACTGCTTATAACTGCTTCAGAGTAGTTTTGAACTCAGGGAGACACTTGGCAGTATCATTTGTGTTTTGTTAAAGAACTTATGTCTTTGCATCTAAGAAAAACTGAAAACCGTGTAATTGTTGCTGTTTTAAAGTAACAATGTATTTATACAGTTTGTTGATCTCAATGTCTATATTCGTAAAAAAAAAAAAAATACAAAAAAGTGAAAAAATACACAAAACAAACAAACAAAAAACTGATATAACTGGCCTTAACACATACAAATACTGCCAATGTATTGTTTTTAATGGTGTAAGAATATGGCAGATGAACACCTTAGAAACTTAAAGAATTCAAAAGGAGAGCATCAGATGTTATGAAATCACAATGTACATCTGCTTTGGTACAATTTTGCACTTTAGTAGCCTGACAGGGAGAATTTTTTTTTAAAAAAAAGGAAGGACAACTGCAAAGTGTGACTTTGTATTGGATTTATTGGTCAAATTGAATACATTCAATTTGACAGTTTATTGAACAGAGGCGTTTCATTTTATATTTGATGTACTTTAGTGAGTTGAATGCACTTTTGCTTATCCCAGTTCAGAAAGTTTTCACAACTCAGTGTTTGTTGTATCGGATAACGTCATGTCACTGCCCGGCCAATCTCGCATGGTGTGTTTCCCATCAAGGTCCGCCCATTTTACAGGATGCACCATATATGGTATATTACGTATCGGGGATCCCGTTTCTGGAATATTCCATTTCTTGAACATGTTTTTATAATCACTCAAAACTCGTGCTTTTCGCTCTTGAATTACAGTTAAGCAGTCTAGTGCTGTGCAATTTGACTCCATTTACCAAAGTTAGAGCGATAATTTACATAATTATTCCGTTGCTATGTGCGTGTTTGGGTGGTTTTCTCCACTCTGTACCCAGCTAGGAGCGCCCTCCTCCTTTGCCGACGTCACGCCAGGCTTATAAAAGCGATCCGAGCTCTCAGAGGTGGTAGTTGAACTTTCAGTAGCAAAGCAACGAACAGAGGAAAGGGATCGAAAGCAGAACTGTAAACGTTTGACACAAATCTACCAGAAGGATTTCTTTGTCTTGGAATTACCTTCTTCTTTTTTTGTTGGGATCTTACTTGTCTTTCTGGGAACAATGATGTTCAACGCTTTCAACACGGAGTGCGATTCTTCCTCACGCTGCAGCACCGCGTCCCCGTCCGCGGATCTGGGATATTATCCGTCACCAGCAGGATCTTATTCGAGCATGGGATCTCCCCAGTCTCAGGTAAGCTATTTCCAGTCATATAGTTGCTAAGCATGTATTGATATGATATGTGAAATTATTATTTAATTTAATTGAATTAACATCCATTGGTTTGAACGAATAAATCTTAAGTGTCAAGTTAGTTAATGATAGCTGTATGGGTGGCAGATAGAAGCAGCTCATGGCAAGTTTTACTTGGAAAAGCATGTTGACCTTATTGTTGCATAGTGCAATGCAATCTTCATTCATCCACCTGGAAACTCTATAGAGAGCATATAACGTCATGACTGACATCATGAGGATATTTTTAAACAGTCCAGCTTTTCATAGGCCTTCTGTTGCAAGCCCTCCTGAAAAGTTATCCTCATAATCTTTTCTTTATTTCCTCCAGGAATTCACTGACCTGACAGCATCAAGTGCCTCCTTCATCCCCACTGTCACTGCTATTTCAACAAGCCCGGATCTGCAGTGGATGGTTCAGCCTCTGATCTCCTCAGTGGCCCCCTCTCATCGACCTCATCCCTACAGTTCAAGCCCCAGCCCAGCATATTCCAGATCAGCCATGAAGTCTGCAACATCTAAGGCTCACAACACTACTAAGAGAGGCAGAGTAGAACAGGTGAATATGAGCTGATCTTCTGTCTGAAGTGTTACATAATATAGTTTCATTTTCAATGTACATTACAGAGCTGGAGTCTTAACTTTTTTTCTTCTTTTTATTCAGATAAGCCCTGAAGAGGAGGAGAAGAGAAGAATTCGCAGAGAGAGAAATAAACAGGCAGCCGCTAAATGCCGCAACAGGAGGCGAGAGCTTACAGACACCCTGCAAGCTGTAAGTATCACACCAGATTTACAGTCGCTTATCAAAATGTAACTTCTGCCAAAGCTAATAGCAGTGTGATCCATCAGCCAACTAAAGGCATCTTCATTTATTTCTCTTCTCTTGGCAGGAAACTGATAAGCTGGAAGATGAGAAGTCCAGCCTGCAGAATGACATTGCCAATCTGCTGAAGGAGAAGGAAAGGCTTGAGTTCATTCTGGCTGCTCACCAGCCCATCTGCAAAATTCCCTCAGAGCTGGAAACAGACTTCCCCGTGTCCTCCATCTCTCCTACCCACTCCTGCCTTTCCATCAATGTGACTTCCCAACCAGAAACATCCAGTATTTCCAGCCAACCAACCTTCACCTCAACCTCCAATTCCATCTTCTCCAGCACCAGCTCTGTCCTGTCCACCACCACCATCTCTGGCAGCACTGTCAAGATGACAGACTTGGAAGCCTCTGTCCTGGAAGAGTCCCTGGATCTGCTGGCAAAAACAGAGATGGAAACAGCACGCTCAGTGCCAGAGGTTGACCTTACCAATTCCATCTACACAAATCAGGATTGGGAACCACTTCATACCTCAACCACTCATAACGACTTTGAATCCCTGTGCACACCTGTTGTGACCTGCACCCCAGCCTGCACCACCTACACGTCTTCATTTGTGTTCAGCTTCCCAGAGGTTGAGACCTTCCCCACTTGTGGCATTGCACACAGGAGAGGAAGCAACAGCAACGATCAGTCCTCTGACTCTCTCAGCTCACCAACCCTCCTGGCTCTTTAAAAACTCTTCCTTAAACAACAATTCTTCCAACCTGGCACATTTTCATGAAATATGAGATAGATGTGCGGATCACAGGGCTATGGAGAAGACTTATACCAGAAGGCAAATTATTTATGATTTATTTTGCCTTTATCTATACTTGCCTATTACACCAATGTAGCAAGTTAATAAGCATGTTTTAAACTAATACACCTAGTTGTTCTATGAGTTCCTATATGATTTCTTGGTGCTAGATAAAAACTTGTTGTGTATTGATGTGTTCGGAGCAATAGTTATTTGATCCAGTTTGTTTTCTGGTAAATGGAATGTGAAATGTTTGTGAACCTTTAAAAACTGGTGTGCTTTGTCTTTACCATGGTCTCAGTGGTCTCTCAGAATATTCAAGTTTTCTGTGAAAACTGTGCTTATAATTTATGAAATTTAAATTTATTTTTTTACACAGAGTGAATACAAATGTTGTTTGTTAAAATGTAAATAAAAATAGAGATATTTAAATTCAGTCATTTGTGTGAATGTATTTGTTCTCCTCTAATATTCTGGATTGTTTTTTTTTTTTTTTTTAAAGAACAGTAGCCAAAGAGAAAGCTTTGAAAAGACCATTTTGATTATGTCTAAAATTAGCCTGAATGAGGATAGCAGCATTTTTCCTGCACCTCCACTAGCTCTATTTATTGTTCCGTCTGTTGCCAAGGCTAACTGTACGTCAAGGGTCTAACGTCAGTGCGTTCTTTCCATTTTTTTTTTTTTTTTTTTTTTTTTCGCAAGCAATTCGCAAGCAGTGCGTGATGACGTTGTACTTCCTCGCCCAAATATAGAATCCTTCGGAGAGTCTCTGTTGCTGTCTGACAGCAGCAGAGTAGATGGGTTACACGGAATGGCTCGGACGCCTTTTTTTCTCTGAAACACACATTGCTTTGCTGCAGGGTTTCCTCCAAAGTGGAAGCCGCTTCAGCTGTTGGCGTGCTCAATGAAAATTGGGGAAGAATTATTGCACTGCTTCCTTAATCGGGGCCACATTGGGTTTTTCATATGTCGTTGCTTCTGCAAGACAGCGGCTGCCACGTTCTTTGAAAAAAAAAAAGAAAAAAAAAAACAAAAAAAAAACAGAAGTCCCTAAAGGATCCGAAAGCAATGTTACGAGCATAGCATACGCTTGGTTTTCCTGATTTAGTTCGCCCAATACGCAAAATGTCTCTCGTCACAGTCAGAAATGTTTTTCTGAAGTACAGAAAATGAATCCGAGTGGCTAAATGTGAGGTCTGTGTTCAGACTCTTTTTGGAGCATTGCTATGTTAAGATTAATGCTGATGTGGAACAGCTCTGGGAAATGTTTTTGAAAAGGTCAAATATAAATATCCAATGTGAAAAATGGTCATAGACCTAATAAATTGCAAAGACTTGGTCGTGAATTATGTTATGCATTGACTGTGGCCCTATATATTAAAATAAAGGGTCTCCAGGGAAATATGTCTCTTAAAGTTGTGGTTGATAACTGTAAAAAGAAGTGAAGCGAATGATCAAGGTAATCTTAATTTGTTATTTTCCAGTTGCAGCATACCACAGAAATTATTCCATTTGGGCAACACTGTTATTCTTTTTCAATGTATTATCAACTATTTCCCTTCCCTCCCCATAGCTGTCAGTCACTAGCCCATTTAACTTTTTATCAGTATTTCAACACAAACAGATTCATCGGAAGTAGGTTGCCTAATGGCTTCGACACAGGAAATGTGTAGTGTGTGTATGTGTAAGGGACATGCTCCATAAAAAATTGATCACACAATAACTAACTTTGATGTTTGATCCTTTTTAATGCAGCCACACCCTTTTTGTGCACCACATTATTGGATATATGGACACAAGGTTTCTCCTCCAAAGCTTAATCTGAAATAAAGCATATTGATGCTTTTGATAAGAAAAAGATTTAGCTCACGCTTGCAGAACACATGAAAGCTTTAATGAGCCTGTATTTAATCAGAACTTCTTGTTTAGCTGGTGTGAATCAGTTGCGTAACAGCTTGAGTTTGAGTATGGGTTTGTCTGTGCACTTAAGTAGAACCTTCTTTTCCTCGAAAAAGCTTCTGTGTGCAACCATACGGCACCAAATCACTATTAATATCTCTTTGCTGGGCTCCTGGAGATGGGGTAGCAGCAGAAATAGCAGGTGCCTATTGCTTCTTTTAACATCAGCATCGGCAGCAGTAAAATTAGACCACTGTGACGCCAACCTGCGTCGGTGCAGCAACCCAGGGGAGGAATCCGACAGCATATAGTGATAACAGAATGAGGGGAAGAAAATAAAACAGAGGGAAAGGGAGGAGGAGAAGAGGAAGCTGTAAGTATAACAGGAAAGGGGTGAGGGAGGTAGACAGAAATCCTTGCCTCTGTGTAACTATGAGAACAGCGATGATGAAACAGTGAAGTTCATCTACATGCCAACATGACAAGATCTCAGTTATGACTTCGCTGTATATTCACAAAAATGTATCTTTGGGCACTTCTCTTTTGTTGAAAGAGGAAATAAAGATTTAGGAAACCATACATGTTAAGGACAGTGACGATTTACACTGACAAGAAAACACAAGCTTACTGAGGCAAATGATAAACTGATTACAGTATGAAAACTATACAAGGCGTTGGTTTAATGGTTATAACTGAATTGCAGAAAATTTCAGTGTGCCATTCATTGTAGTTTATGACAAATTAAGTCTTGACTCAGGCTGGATTATGTGCAGTTTTTCTGTGTTCATCTGCTTTTTGTTTATTGTTTCAGTATCTCAAAGCAATAATGCACATCACACCCAGAATGACAGCAGTCAGTTGAAGGGTGTATGGAGACTTGCGTCAGCAGGCATTCACTTTTAAGGAAGTAGCATGCCCAGGAAAGTCAGGCTGACATGCAACTCTGACACAGCGCCAAGAGATAAGAAGTGGGTTGGTCAATCAGTTTATGAGTGGAAATTTTTTATTTTACAACAGTTCAAATTTCATTTCAACAAGTTAAATGTAGATTTTTCTGGATTTTCTTTGACAGTCTCAAAGGTCTGCAGCACACAGAGGTGGGTAACATGCTATTCTTAGAGGTTATTTGACGCACTGAGCTACAATACTGGAGGGATTTCTCTGTCCAATAATTACTGTTCACCCAGCGCCAGACTCTTCTCTCAGCAGCGTGTCCTCGTCATGTCTCATAGGATCAGTAACAGGGATGTTTCCCTGGAAACTGGACAGCTATATCATATAATTGGGTAATTCCTGATCTGTCAACAGAAAAATAACACCATTTAAAACATATTATATATATATATATATATATATATATATATATATATATATATATATATATATATATATATATATATATATATATATATGTATATATATATATTTATACATATATGTTTATATTTAAATATGTATGTATGAACCAATAAGATACCAGTGAGAAGTGATGTGTTTGCACAAGCCTTCCCACACACTGCCACTCAACATTAGTCTCATGAAAATGGCCACTCAGACCCACTAGGGGACCCAGGTTGAAGCAGTTTATGTAAGACTCCCACTAGTATATTATGAAAATGATGGTTGCTTGCCTCAAAATAATCTTGTAAAATTTGCCAAACGTTTTTAGTAAAAAATAGCATGTTTTACTGTTGCCCCCACTGCTCATGAAATCTTGGACTTGTAATTACCCTGAGATAAATGTTATATGAGATCTGTTTTAAGCTTTGTGTGGAAAGGACATAGTTCTATTCATCCTTGAACTGCCCTGAAAACAAGTTCTGCTTTTTTAGCTCATCATCCATGTATCTGTATTCCAAGTCTGCTTGAACTTGTTACAAGATTACATCTTCATCATCATACTCTATTATTACATTTGGTTACACTGCAGTAATAACATGTGATGCTTTATAAGAATACTTCCCCAGTATGTTGAAGTATATTTCTTGCCTTTGAGTGAATGATTTTCCTCAACTAAACAATGCAAACACTGTTTAACAAATAGATAAACAGAAATTATGCTTGACAAATAAAACTTTAGCATAGTTTCAAATGTTAACATGTGAATAAAAGATATTTTAACTTATTTATAGATTCTAACACACACACCAGTTTAAAGGAAGAAGCTCCTCTTGGATCTTTCAGCAGCAGCACATTAATGCCTGATTTATTTTTTCCCCTTTCCCTGTTCTGTGTCCCTCTATTAGGTTTGGTTTAATTTTCGTAAGTGTCTGATGTTTCCTGTCTGATGTCCAATCTTTCTCCTGTCTAAGATCTCCATCATTGGTCTGGTGTAACATTCCCTAAAGATGTTCCATCAAATACTTTCCTAACCCACCTCCCGTGATCTTTCACTGTGTAACATCTGAGAGTCCACCACTAATTTTTTTTTCTCTGATTGTGAGCTCAATCAATATCCTGTATTTTAGTGTCCATGTTTTAGTAACTCAAGGGTGAGTCATCAAAAGTGACCCCCAAACATGTTTTTTGTCACCTACCTGCTGTTAAGCTCAGGTTTACGAGAAGTTGCTTGACCGCAGTAGACTATTAATATATAATAATATATAAAATTATAATATATAATATTAATAGTTGCAGCGCAGTTTACCCTCCAGGTCAGCGGCGGCGCTGGAGCGCTCAATGAAGCCGGTAATAGGAGCTGGAAGTCGGTGTTAAGCTGGTTGGCTGGCACGGGCTGGTTGGTCGGTCGGTTGATGGTAGCCATGGCTCGAGTTGCTTCGTTGCTGCTGCTACCGGTTCTTATTGAATCGGTATTTTCCATTTCCTTCCAATTGCCGGTCAACTCCAGAAAGTGCTTACGAGAGGAGATCCATAAAGACGTCCTTGTCACGGGGGAGTATGAAATCAGCCAAGAGGCGAACACCAGAACTAATCTGAAGGTGAGCACAGACCTGCAACCAGCTACGCTCAAACCCAGCTATGTTTTACTGAGGTTTCTTTTGTTTTGTGTCCTTTTTAGAGGAAGTACCAGTTAGTAGTGCTAGTCGTTTATTGTAATATGTATTGGTTAAATTGTCAGTGCTAAACAACTACAGGGATTGACAGCTATTAGCACTGGAGCTAAATTAGGCCCGAGAAAACTCATCTTCCTGGTTTTATTAGCATATTAGCTCGCTACATATCACTCAGTTGTCGTTTTCTCTGAATAACATCATTTGTGTTTTGACATAATCACAAATTGCTTTGACTGGTTGAACGTGCATCTGGCCACATATTATCTATTTAGTTTATAGTTATTTGCTCCAATGAAAGTTTTAGGATTGGTGTCGCCGCATCGGCTCCGCTGCTGTTACACGTCAGTCTTAGCTTCCGTTCAGTTGGCAAAGGCGAGCTAGCAGCCTCGTTAGCCATTTACACGTCAACATTAGCCTGTTTTACATGCTGGTAAAATTAAACATATCAGACAACTGCCTCCATACTGCATACATTTGTGTTCGTCTTTATTTTGTGTACATATTTCTGTAAACGCAATATCGGAGAATTTTTTTTATTTTTCTATATTCCTAAAAGACGGAGGTGTTCCCTTTGTAACAGCTGGCTGTATGCTGTGTAGACTGCAATACAGTTACTGGTTATAAAGACTGTGTTTGTTTTCTGGTTTAGAAATAATATTACTATATATAATCCACCAAAAGAAATTCTTATATTGCAACCCGTCAGATATTGATTATGCACGACAAGCATTGTTTGGCAATTGAAAGTAGTCATTTCTAATTTAAGATCGCAGAACCACTAAATGAAACATTTTGTACGATATTGGAAGTTAATTTACTGCTTATGTATTCAACTGTGTTTTTTTTTTTTTTTTTTTTTTTTTCCCATTGTAGATTACAGATTCATCCAGCCACACTCTTTATTCCAAGGAAGATGCAACTAAAGGAAAGTTTGCATTCACCACAGAGGACTATGACATGTTTGAGGTTTGCTTCGAAAGCAAGTCACCTATGGGTAAGTGTATTAACTCAAAAGCCAGGTAACACAAAGGAGCTAGATTATAAATCATTTCAAGCCAAAGTCACAAAAGACCCGACCCAAACGCATGTTTTACTATGTTCATGTTTTCGTTTCAGTGAAATAGTTAAAGATTTTATGTCATGTTTAATAGAAATTTTCAAGATTTATTTACATGTCATCAGTGTTTCTGGATTTCACAAGTAATGTTAATAAAATTCAATTAGATCAAGTGTTTTTTATTATATCAGGTTTGCATATCACTTTCATTGCAATTTTGTATCTCCCTGAATTGTATATGATTTAAAAACTTACAGGAACTGGACGAGTTCCTGACCAGACGGTCCATCTGGACATGAAACATGGTGTTGAGGCCAAAAACTATGAAGAGGTAAGAAGGCTAAAATCTGTTTGCCATTTTAGAATGACCCACATTGTGTAGATCAGTGGTTCCCAAACCGGGGGGGGAAAACTTTCCCAGTTGTAAGTCAGGAGACTTGCAAACCTACTATTTTTACAAATAGTAAATTTTTTACAAATTTACTATTTGTAAAAATAGTAATGGGACATGATGATGAATCAACAATATAGTTTTCAAGTACTAAAATAAGAGAAAAAGAAAATTAAAATCATGGAGCTTATCTGCCCATGGGCTTGACCAATTATTAGTCAAGTAATCCTAATAGTCAGTGGTGTGCCACAAAGAGACACAGTATCTTGTATGTATCAAAATATGATAATCTGATATTATGAAGTATTAACCCAAGCAAGTTACAACACTTGAGGACTTTTTACCCTGAACACAATAAAAAAAACTCTTTGGTTACTTTAGAAATAAACCACCCAACTTTCATTTAGCAGTTTGTTTTTTTTTAAACTAATGCAGCATCTGTTTCACTACTATGCTAATCTGAAGTAGTTTACAGATAAATGTTTAAAATGGTTTAAAACATTTCTCAGCATAGTTTAAGAATTGATAATAGTTTGAACATTGACGTTGACTACCTGCAGCAAATAAATTAATGGTGCATTTCTTAGCATCTTTCTGTAGTTCATGGGATGTGGGTTGTGTGGTGGGCTTGACATTATTGTAGTTGATGAAAAGGGGGCCCTGTAGAAAGATTTTAGGAACCACTGATGTAGATAATAAAAGTATTGTCCTATTAGTCCATCTTTCAGTCAGATTTATTTCTGAGAATACATTTTTTTCAATTTGGCAAAAAAAACCTGTTCATCTATTTATTCATTTAAAAAAGTAGACGGCCATTAAAACTATTTGATTATATATTAGCATACCTATATACTCTTTCCTGTAATTGTAGGTTAGTGCTGAAATTAATTTAAAAAAAATTATGTATAGAATTTCAGTTTTGATTATAAGTTAATAAATCTGGTCTGGCAACTGATTCTCTTGTTCTTAATCACAGCACTGTGACACACAAAAAAAACCCAGTAATGTGCAGGAGGTTCTTTGCTTCTAAATATTTTTTTTCCCTTAAACACAAACATGATAATGTGCACCATAACATTTCTTTGTAATCCCACAGAGAATGTATTTGCTTCAGGCGCATCTTAAGTATTCAAGGGATAAACTGCTGTAAGCTGAGAATCACCTTCCCACCCTCACATTGTGCACAAACGTAACACGCAGTTCATCTGAAAATGTGTTGGTGGATGTTCAGAGCTCAAGAGTGAGGACATTCCTGCCTGTAGGCAGGAGGGTGGAGCTGAAGTTGCACATGTATTGTCCTACGTCAGTAGTTGCGTTACTCTGAACTAATTTGCAATCTTTTCAGTGCAGGGTTTGTCGGGATTTGTTGCAACACAACGCATACTTGGCAGATCCAAGCTTTAATACTTTCTTTCTGTCATTGCTTTTCTGATGTAGATGTTAATTCATGTTTGTTTGTTTGGCCTGCTGAACAACACATTTTTCTAATTGGTTCATCTGGTCTACATGAAAGGAAAAAAAGTTGTTAGTTTAAGGTTGTACCTTGATTAATTTATGGCAAACAGGTCACTCATATGGACTGACGGGTTGCCTACTCATTGGATAATTTAGCTGGAGTATAACGTATACAGTATTTTTTATTACATTTTTCAACTTTTGTCAAATAAGAAGTCAACATTTGTTTGTTAATTATTTTTTGTTAGTTTGTGGGTTATACATGGAAACAAAGGCATAGGAAAATATTATGAAAATAAAAGAAAATGATGTTACAATCAAAAAGAGACGAAGGTCTGTATAGACCATATATTTGTCAAATGGCCCCTTTGTAGTGCTCAGTTGTCCAGGATCCCTTCCTTTGTATGTTGCCACAATGTTGTGTTCCTATTTGCAATATAGCTGTAGCTGGAGAGTAAAGCATGCTGTGTGGTGTCATCAGCTGGTAGAAGTTGCATTGCATGTCTGTAGCAGACATTCATTGATATCAACAAAATAAAAATTTGAGGTGGAGAAAAAAAGAATCTAATATGCACAAACTGTTGCGTACCTACCAACCAAACCACGTTGACTATTTAGATACAATTTTAACTGTAATACTTTCCCCGTTGTATGTCAGGAGACTTGCAAACCTAAAACAATGTTTTATTACTGTATCTGTGATCACATTCTGCTTCGAGTGTATGGAAAAATTGTTGTTCATTACAACATATAAAGGGAATGGCTGCTATAAAAATCTAAAGAAAATCGAAACGGGTTTCTTTTTCAGTGGCTTCAATTACCTACGAAATAAGCTGACATCATGCTATCCTTTCTCTTTCATTTTGTGTATTCACCACAGTCATTTTAAAACGGTTCGCTTCGCGTGCAGCTGTTTATCTCTCATCTCAATCTAAATGGCAGTGTTGTCATAAGGAATGCATGGCAAATAGTAGCACACTGTACTGGTACTTGGCTAAAGTGTGACACCTGCTGGACAGATAATTTACCGCTGACTTACATGTATGTGGGGTTAACTTTCAGTGGTTTCTGAAGCATGTTTTATCCCTTCAGATTGCGAAAGTGGAAAAACTGAAGCCTCTCGAAGTTGAGCTCAGGCGACTGGAAGACCTGTCGGAGTCCATCGTGAATGACTTTGCTTACATGAAAAAAAGAGAAGAAGAGATGCGGGACACCAATGGTAAGAGGACACATTTCATACCTGTTAACAGGAAAGAATGCAACTATTGATCTTTAATTGATAACTAAGAGTAGTATTTTTTTTTTTTTTTTTCTAAAAAAGTTATATAAAAAGGAAACCTAATTTTGTTGTGTTAAACTTTATTGGTCATTTCACTGTAACCATCAGTTGTATTATTTACAGGGCAGTAACATGACTTGTCTTTCTCAATATTTCAGAGTCCACTAACACACGTGTGTTGTACTTCAGTATATTCTCCATGTGCTGTCTCATTGGGCTAGCTACATGGCAAGTCTTCTACTTGCGACGCTTCTTCAAGGCAAAGAAACTGATTGAGTAGAGCAACTCCTCTGGCTCCTTGCCTCGAGGGATGCCGTCTGCCCATCAGCCCACACATCCCAGCATCCACCCTCTTTGGACTCGCTTCAGCAAACAACAGGAAGTGGAGTTGAAGGGCTCAAAATGTAGTTTCTAAGGTTAAAAGAAAGTATCAAGAAAAAAATTCACTTGCATATTCAGTGGTTTGAAAACATAAAAAGCTCTGCAGAGAGAAATGCACTGTGAGACATGGAAGAGTAATTTTGTCATGTTCACATTTCTTTCTGCACCGTTTTGAATGTTGCAACTTGTTCCTTCAATCAGTTGAACAGTGGCTTTCTGGTTTTGAGCTCAGTTTGAATGGATGTGCCATGAGCGAATGTCTTTGCCCTTCTGTTGATATAAACATTCTTTGCCATGCCAAACAAACTACATGCTTGGTGCCCTTTTTGTCGAGTAAAGGCTCATCGAGAACGTCGTTTGTTGTTACTTTAAGACAATTGGCAACCACTGAACTTCTGTGTTGTCTCCTAATTTGCATATATGTTCGGTAGCTAAACTTAACCGTGTCTTGAGTTTGTTTTCATGTTGTAATTGCCACTTAGTTGCTTCTACTGGTATTTTTTTTTTCCGGGGGGAGGGTTTGAGTTGTAAGAGTTATTTTCACATAACTGTAAATTAGGTCACTTATTTGAGCTCTTGCATGTTTTCAAACACCATTCAAAAGTATCCAGGAACCAAAAACCTTGTTCTTGCACCCACATGATTTTGTATCGTAATCATCATATATATATATATATATATATATATATATATATATATATAAAAAATATATTTATGCAAGTGTCTCTTGTCAGAGTGCAGTCGTTGGGAGGATGTGACAAGAAATGAAGTTATCCAAACATGCCCTTTTTCTTTTTTCTTTTTTTTTTTTTCTTTACACTGGTCAGTTTAATTATTCTTGTAAAGGACTTTAAGGATACAATAAGAGTAAAGTTCTCAGAAAATTAGTTTCCAATAACAGTACTTGCAGATCCATCCAGTGTTGTGTTCATTGGAAATGTTTGAGGCTGGGGCTACATGAATGGGGGAGGTTGTCGATATTCATGTTTTTTTTGGGTTTTTTATTTTGGGTTTTTTTTTTTTTTTTTTTACAGGGATTAATTGAGGCTGTCCTGGGTACATTTTTAACAATGAACATGCGCGTTGTGCGCAATCAGTGATTTTTATGTTGACTGATAAATTTTGTAAATTTGTGTTGGGCTTTTATTCAATAAAATATTGGATGGATTTACATTAGTTATTTTCCAGTGAAAATGAGTGGTTCTACTGTCTGTGCTTTGGTAAGGCGGCCGGGCCGGGCTGCACAGGGTTAAAGCTAGCTGCTGGTCGCATGTCTGTGGTCAAAAACCAGCCACTGCTGGTTAGAATTCTCATTTACTGGAAGCAACTGCAACAAATGATTACTCCTGGATTTCATTATGTTTTTGTTTCTGTCTTGTCTGCAAGTCCCCTTCAGACAGCAATGACACGTTTTTTTTTTTCTTAGCGAAGTGAAATATAAAAAATAGATAAAACCCAGTTCTTGCTCAACGTGTGCTACTTAGTACTTCATATATTGTTTACACAAATATAAACTACTTTTACCATTTAGTTTTTTTCAATCGTTCAAAGTCCCTTTCAAATGGCAATAAGAAGCATTTTCATTACAGTTTAAAGGTCACTAACCTTACTTACTTTAATAAGGAGGTCACAAAACAGGTACAACTGAATGTAGTACTTTTTCTTTTTTATTATTACATGTATGAATAATATTAAACAGTTAAACTTAGCAGTTTTAAAGTAATTGACTATTAAAGTCCCTTCTGGAATGCAATAAGACATTTTTGTCTGACTTCAAAGTGCAATAAAAGCAGTTTCTTCAATAGGTAGTTCACCAAACCTGAATAGTTGAACTTAATATTTATTTTATTACTTGCAAAAATACTATGAAATACTTTTTCTGTGTACTATACCAGTAATTCACCTCAAAAGTCCTTCACAGGTGGCAAAAAAAAAAAACACCATTCAACTTTTAAGAGGGAGATTTATTTCATAAGTAGTTTACAAAACTTGTGCTGTTGGACTATTTCATATACTACTTGCATGAGCCATTTTTGGTAAACTTTAATTGAATAACTGGAATGAAATCAATTTTTTTTCCATAAATAATTCACCAAATCTGCATTATTGAACTTAGTACTTCCTAAACTATGTTTCTTTTAACACTTAAATTTATTCCATTTACTCAAGTTTCATTCAATATATTCAGACTTTCATTCAATATTCTCAAGTTTCATCCCATATTTCCATTTGAATTATTTGTGTGTATATATATATATATATAGAGAGAGAGAGAGAGAGAGAGAGAAAGAAAAAATCAAGAGCTGCCGTAACTGTGGTCCAAAGCAAAGTAAAATTAATCCAATAGCTCGTGATCCAATCACAAAAGAGCGCAGTCACACTAACCCGGATGTACTTCAGAAGTACTTCCTCGTCTACATGTTTTTGTGTTAGACACACATTAGGGATCTCATTCTGGCAGCACGACGATATTTACAACAACCATGCCGGGTCCATATAAAGAAACGGACCTAACGGAACGAGTTGAAGCTTTTCTTTCCGACCTGAAGCGCGGGGGAAGCGGGACGGGACCTCTTCGGGGCTCGGCGGAGACCGCGCGAGAAACAACAGCCCTGCTCCGCAAAATTACAGCTCAGGCTCGGTGGAGCAGCGCAGGTGCTACATGCCACTCTTTCACTGCGTCACATTGAATTTTGATATTACTAGAGATAATTAAAATACAATGAAAAACTGGGTGGATTGTAAACAGCAGCTGTTCTAACAGCTGTTTATAGTCTGCTTGTAGTTTTGTATAAACTATTGATGGGAAACATACGTGTTAAAACTGCTGTTTAAAAGTCATAATTTCTTTACTTTTCATATGAATACATAAATCCTAATGCATAAAAGAAATTCACCTCCATGTTAAATAAATGAACACATACGACCAGTAATTGCGAGCATATTATTAGAGCTTTTTTGTTGTTAATTTGAATGTTATTTTGTTAAGTATGTTTTTACTGTATGCTTAAACATTTTTCTTGATAGGTTTAACATTTTCCATTTATGAAGGAGGTGTACTGATTAGAGATGTAATTCACCTGATTATAACACAAGAAACCATTACCAATCCGTTACCATCATGTTTGAGATTTAACATTGTTTTTCAGGTGATCTGATGGAAATAATCCGGAAAGAGGGTTGGAGAATGTCTGCAGCCCAGCCATCAGAGACCACTGTTGGTAACATGATCAGAAGAGTATTGAAGATCATTAGAGAGGAATATGCCAGGTGAGGTCACCTCAGAGTAAATTTAAGCATATTTCATTTCTTTACATTAACTAAAACAAAGTAAGGACCAAGTGAAATAGAAAAACTGTATTTCATTATTAAATGTACCAAAGAAATATGCCAAATGTTAAGAAAATTAAGTGTAGGTCATTGTTACATTGTACTTAAATAATGCAAATATATATATATATTCTACCTTTTTATTTGTGTATTAATGTTCTAATATCTTATTGTATCCTTAAAGTCCTTTTTTGTAAATTAATTAAATTAAGTTAATTTCCATGCTGCTGGGTTGTTACCAGACAAACCAGCCACTGTTTTCCCAGGGTGGGCTAGTATTTAAATTGAATGAGATTCCTACGCTAAAAGCCATTCAAACATTATATAACTTTCATCTCAAACTTGAGTCACTGATAATAAGTTTACTTAATATGGTCATGCTGAATATGGTCAGAGTTTGTACTGTCTATGTCAGGGGTGTCCAAAGTTGGTCTTTGAGACCCGATGTCCTGCAGAGTTTCCATGTAGCCCTTTTTCAACACACCTGACTCACAGTAATTGCATCCAACAGTCAATGAGGTTCTGCCAGCGACTGATTAGTTTGAATAAGGTGTGTTGGAACAGGGACACAAGGAAAACCTGCAGGACATCTGCCCTCGAACACCGACTTTGGACACCCCTGTTCCATACCTTCTACACAAGTTTTTGAAAAACAATCAAGTGTTAAGTAAACTTTTACCTCATTTCTTTAGGTCTCGAGGTAGCAGTGAGGAGGCAGATCAGCAGGAGTCACTTCACAAGCTCTTAACATCTGGAGGGCTCAGTGAGGAGAACTTCAGGCAGCATTTTGCTCCCCTCAGAGCGAATGTCATAGAAGCTATCAATGAGTTACTGATAGAGCTTGGTAAGCTTTACTTGACTTTGCAGTGGTAAATTTGAACTGAAAATTCACTTAATAACCTTTGAAGCACATCATCACTGCATGAGAGAGCGCGTTTAACAAAAAGCCTGAAAGCACACACAGGCATGCAAATCAAACCAAGGCAGTCCCAAACAAAGTAACAGGGTTGTGTTTTGTTTTGTTTTTTAATTGCTTGTGACTTTGTCTACCAAATCCATGTTTTCTCTTCTTTTTTACTGCTCTCTTTCTTAGAGGGAACAACTGACAACATTGCTATGCAAGCCCTGGAGCACATCCACTCCAATGAGGTCATCATGACAATTGGACGCTCACGCACAGTGGAAGCCTTCCTCAAAGATGCAGCACGTAAACGCAAGTTCCACGTCATTGTGGCAGAGTGTGCTCCCTTCTGTCAGGTAACTAACACATCAAGATTTCATGAAATGCTAATTATATACATTGACAATATTATTAACAACTTATTGTTTCATCTGCCAAAGGGACATGAAATGGCTACTGAACTGTCAAAAGCTGGCATTGAAACAACTGTGATTGCAGATGCTGCCATATTTGCTGTCATGTCTCGGGTTAATAAGGTATCTATCCACATTGAAGACTTAAAGATGTGTCACAACAGGGAATGCCTTTTAATTGTTTGATCATCTCTTTCAGGTCATCATTGGCACACAGACGGTTTTAGCCAACGGTGGTTTAAGGGCCATCAATGGGACACATACTCTTGCCTTGGCAGCCAAGCACCACTCAACACCTCTCATTGTTTGCTCTCCAATGTTCAAACTCTCACCTCAGGTAAGAAAACACTTTAGTCCTTCAGGTTTCTATAGTCTATTTCCTATGAAAAGTATAAAACTTATCTTTACTTTTGCAGTTTCCAAATGAAGAGGACACCTTCCATAAGTTTGTTTCCCCACATGAGGTGCTCCCTTTTACTGAAGGTATTTTTTTTTTTTTTAACAAAACGGTTGTGTGGGATGCTACTAACAATGCTTCAGTTGTTTCTTTAAATGAAAGCTCATAGTTGATTTGTTTTCCAGGTGAAATCCTATCGAAGGTGAACGTGCACTGTCCAGTGTTCGACTATGTTCCTCCTGAGCTCATCACACTGTTTATCTCTAACATCGGGGGACATGCACCATCATATATTTACCGACTGATGAGTGAACTTTACCATCCAGAAGACCATGAGCTTTAACCTATGTGATCAACAAATGAATAAAATGAAGTAGTAAATAGATTTTGTTGTTGTTATTACTAATTGTGTGATTTTATTTTTCAAATTAGGACATGCCAATTCATCTTTTTTCCCTGAGAGTGGGCATTACTTTTTATATGGAAACTTCATTAAATGAAGTTGAATGAAATTAAATGGTCCCTTTATTAAATCCCATATGTCCTCAAAGTAAAAGAATCTTTAATCCTTTAAAATAATTCCTGTATTCAGTAGATTACACCAATCACCCTTATATCACTTGTTTCTTATTTCATTTCTAAGACTTCGTGAAAAGTTGCAATTGACTATAACCTTTTGGGTTATGTTGCTAACAGAAAAGTAAACCACAGCCATGGAATAAACAACCTCTGCCTTAGTGGATGTAATTGCTGCAAAAGTACAGAGCAAAATGATCAGGCAGTAGTTTTCTCAATCTCTAGTCATTGGTGTAGAAAACCAGAAACTATATTTAGATAGACAGAGCTTATTTAAACCAGTCAAACTACTGTTATTTATCATTAACCTAAAAGCATAATTACAACAACATAATTATTTTCTTATTTTCATGATTATACAATGCCAAATTAACCAGAATTGTTTGAAGAGTTTAAGGAAGATATCACAATTTTGCCAAAATATGACATGGGATCATGCAATGAGTCTGGCAATGTACAGACACATTAGGAAAAACCTGATGGGGTCTTAGTGGGGACAATACAAGCAAAATAGTATAAAATACAACAAGGTTCTGACCAACGAATCAGTTTCCAGTCTCTGGAATCTGTCATTAATATTTATTGAAATATTGGATCAATTAGATGTAAATATAGTATGTGTATTTATTGGTGTTGATGCATATTTAGCAAACTAAAAGGTTAGATCTTAATGTGAAAGAAAGAAATGTGCCAATGAGTAGCATGTTGTCGATATTGCAGCCCCCACCTGCAGCAGCGGTATTGGGTGAAGGTGGTGCAGTGTCAGCAGATCACCAGGAGGAGGCGCAGTAGGACAATGAGATGATGTGTTTGAAGTCCATTTTTAATGGGAGTAAGAAGACTAATAAGGAGAGATGAAGCTGCTGTGTGAAGTAAAGAGTCTGAGTGTGGTTTGAGAGTAGTTTAGTGATGAGAATAAAAGAGACTGGGTCTCTCTGTTTTGCTCAGGCTGCGCTGCAGCTTCTATTCACAGGTGCGATCCCACTACTGAGCGGCACGGGGACTTTGACCTGCTCCGTTTCCGACCTGGGCCGGTACACCCCTCCTTAGACGACCTGGTGGTCCCGAGCTCCCCCAGGAGCACCATATCGATACCGAACTTAGTGCGGACACCCGATCGGCATAGTCTGCTGCAGCTCAGAGCTCCTGGACTCAAGCAATCCACCAGCCTCAGCCTCCCTGTAACTTGGATTACAGGCGCGCGCCACCACACCCGGCGAGATGCAGGTGTTCACACAGAGGCTTTAAGGGTGACTGACAGGACATACTCAATGAAGCACACTGAGGTGTGATACCTGGTCCGGTATATTCAGTCACATCAGTGTGAGGATGAATGGTATGTGGAGGGACTTGAGACTGACGGAAGTTCAGTTCACCAAGAAAACCAGACAAGAAGAACTGTAGAGTTTAAGTCAAGGAAAGTATCATCTGAATCAATTTAAGAGTTAATACAAGTTGTCACAGTTCAAAGAGATACCATTATTAGTATGAACCTTCATCAGTGGCTACAAAATACGTCAGTCTACCTGAGAATTTGAGAACTGTACAAAGGCTTTTCATTTACTTTAGTAATGAGACCAACTCAGGCAAAAAGGGGAAATCTTTACTAACTTTTTCTATAAAGAAACCAGCTGGAAGACTTAGATTCTTAGTTGGTTGATACTTTTTATGCTGGTCAGAGACAAGTGTTTGTGATTTAACTCAGTAAGGTACCTTTGTATGGTCTTTGCAGTTGTTTTTTTTCCCGGCCAACCATTGTGTGAGTTGGTGTGTGTGGATTTTTATAAACTGGTAATTTTTCTGTCATTTTAGTGATATGTGATTGTAAATGTTCCAGTTTGTGTCCTCTGAGCTGTTTTAATGGATCTTAGCTATCATCATGGTCTGCAGACATGACTTTATTTAAACATGCTACTTTACAAACATCATTTTAACAAACTGCCTGCTATGTACTCAGTTTATTTTGGGTTCTGGAGAAGAAGACATTTTAGTGTCATTTGCACATTGGTGAGAAGCACAAGTTTTCTCAATATTCAGCCATCAGTGTAGACAACATGTTTGTGTTTATTGACATGGATGGGCATGAATTAAACTACTTAAACTATAGTTATTTATTTTTAACCTCACAGCACAATTACCTGACTCATATTTTCATGATTACACAATGCCAAATTATACACAGAATTGGTTGAAGAGTTTAAGGAAAACATCACAATTTAGCCAAAATATGACTTATGCAATATACTGACACATTAGGAAAAACCTGATGGGGTCTTAGTGGGGACAATACAAGCAAAATAGTATAAAATACAACAAGGTTCTGACCAACGAATCAGTTTCCAGTCTCTGGAATCTGTCATTAATATTTATTGAAATATTGGATCAATTAGATGTAAATATAGTATGTGTATTTATTGGTGTTGATGCATATTTAGCAAACTAAAAGGTTAGATCTTAATGTGAAAGAAAGAAATGTGCCAATGAGTAGCATGTTGTCGATATTGCAGCCCCCACCTGCAGCAGCGGTATTGGGTGAAGGTGGTGCAGTGTCAGCAGATCGCCAGGAGGAGGCGCAGTAGGCCAATGAGATGATGTGTTTGAAGTCCATTTTTAATAGGAGTAAGAAGACTAATAAGTAGAGATGAAGCTGCTGTGTGAAGTAAGTAGTCTGTGTGTGGTTTAAGAGTAGTATAAAAGAGACTGGGTCTCTCTGTTTTGCTCAGGCTGCGCTGCAGCTTCTATTCACAGGTGCGATCCCACTACTGAGCGGCACGGGGACTTTGACCTGCTCCGTTTCCGACCTGGGCCGGTACACCCCTCCTTAGACGACCTGGTGGTCCCGAGCTCCCCCAGGAGCACCATATCGATACCGAACTTAGTGTGGACACCCGATCGGCATAGTCTGCTGCAGCTCAGAGCTCCTGGACTCAAGCAATCCACCAGCCTCAGCCTCCCTGTCACTTGGATTACAGGCGCGCGCCACCACACCCGGCGAGATGCAGGTGCTCACACAGAGGCTTTAAGGGTGACTGACAGGACATACTCAATGAAGCACACTGAGGTGTGATACCTGGTCCGGTATATTCAGTCAGGTCGCTGTGAGGATGTTCTTTCTTTTTTTCTTTTTTCTTTTTTTTTTCTAAGTAGGTCTTTGCTTCTTTGAGACCTGTTCAATTTCACCACCTTTAATTCCTATATATACACAAGTTTCTCAATTCAATAAAGTTCTTGGTGCTTTAAAAACATGCATTGCATGTAATAAATATTTGTTGTTGCTTTTTCTATTTGTATTTTAAAGTAGCACTTTAAGATTATCCGCTACAAATACTGTCAACCCGATTAGCTGCTGCTTCTTTCTACCTTGTTATTTTAGTTACATGTACAGTTGCAACATTCTTTTATAGGATTGGCTATTGTTTTTATAGTTTAACATGAAATACTGGAGTCAACACAGACGTTTCTCAAAACATTCTATTTTGATCCTTTACAGGGCACTCAATGAAATACCTTGAAATTAGACATTTTAACCTAAAATTGTCCTTCTGGTATGTACCAAGACCTCCATTCTATTGTTACATTTAAAAAAAAAAAAAGTTTTATGCTGAATAGGAAAGAAAACGTAGTGATCAAAAATAGCCACTTGCCCCATAAAGGGTTAAACGCAGGTCAGACTCACTGAATGTTTTTATGTGTGAGTGTTTCGTTTCCATCCATTTGCCACTACTCAGATACAGCTAAACCATCAGATGTTTAAAATTGTCCTTTTGCTGGGACTATTTCTTTTTTCCATTAAATGAAATTAAAATATTTTCCCCCAGGGTTGACCACAATATTCAGGATTTTGCAATAGAAACAGCTCTGTGAACAGTTTCGATAGGCCTGCAAAATATGGCACTTTGCAGAGGTTTTGAACATGAAGGCTGCAGGGACAAGGGTCACAGGGGAGCATATGAAGGGTTTTGGCACCCTGCTATGGTCCAACAGAGAGAGTGCATTGTTCTCTGACCTAAATTTCGTGACATGGAACTGAAGGGAAAAAGGTCACAGTGAATGAGACACAGCAATAATGTTTTCACTCTCCAGTGCCTCACACTTGCTGGTCAGACAGTGACATCATCCAACTGTCAAACAGCCTTTTAGGACTAATCAGGGAAGTGTGTCCTTAGAGAGATAAAAGCTTGGTAATGTGATAAGTAATGCTTTGTGTGTGGTTTTATATTTTTCCAGTGAAATTCTTTCAAATATTTAGAGGCTAATTAAGGTGAGCAAAATCTGGATTCCTTAAGCTGGCTCACTGTCACGGCCTACATCTTCATCAAAAAGAGCCATTTATTATCCTACAATTGTATTTTAGGAATACTTCCCCGTTCTGTCTGCTTCACTTTCCTCCTCAATTCTAAGACAAGTCACACTTTTGTCTCACCTGCTCTGTTATATTACAGAAAAGAGACCCTGAAACAATGTCTTTGTCCTGCAGGCTCATCAGTATCTCAAACACATCCAGCATCATCATCACGTTTATGGGGGTGTCTCAGCCAGATTCCACTCTGTGCTTACGAGTTTGTCGGTGTGAAGAGGAGGAGGGAGGAAAAGATAAATCTCATTCTCTTTTTCATCACACTGACTTCATTCTTCACAGCCTTTTGATGAGACAGGGGAGCAAATCTGGGAGGAGTCTGGAGATTTACAGCTGACAGAAGCATGCAGGCCATTAAAGCCTTGGAGGCCGTCTAATGAACAATCTCACTGAGAGGAGTACAGTATCTGTTGAGCTCATCGATCCAGAGTCATCCCAAAGGATGTGTAGACGACAGTCTGTCCCTGTTACAACAAAGGACAACAAAATCCATTTAAATTTTCTGATCAGAGCTCATTATGGTGACGTTACATGTTTACAAAGCTGACTTTCAGACAAGAGTCAAGAACAGATTAAAGACAATTTAAGACTTGGCTGCAAAATAGCATCAGAAGGATCCTTGCTTGTGTGAATACATAACTCTGTATGTCCCTCAGGGTATTGCCATACAGTCAGCAGCCCCTGCTGTTGCCTGGGGATGCCGAGCTTCACACTGTGCTGTGTTGTCATCAGAGCTGTGGTGTCTCATGGGAGAGCCGAGATGAGCACTGTAATTAGTGCGGAACGAGGCCAGCAGCAAGCTAAGCGTTCCCTTTGGGGACCCTAGAGGCCTCTGAGGACTTTGAAGCGTGTGGCTAACCTCTGGGGCCCTACCTGTGGCTCTCAGGGCCCATTTGTTGCATATTAACTTCTAACAACCAGCAATGATTAACTGATTAGTCACAAGAGAACATGGTGATATTACAGAAGCTATTGGTGGTGATTTTAAATATTTGCCCAAAAAAATTAAATAAATGAATATATGGTGATTGATTTCTGAGTCGCTTCTTAACTTTTGGGAGTCTAACCCAAACCACTTCACGCTGTCATGACTCACTGATATGCTTGAATAAACCTCCAAGAGGACCATTGTTAATGTTAAATCATAACATCTGTGCTTTTAGTACAAAAAAAAGAAAAAACAGGCTCAAAGATCTGGGTGATTCTAAGGACAATGCAACATGTGGACAAAAGAAAAAACAAACAGAAGAACAAGAGAGAAGAGAAATGAAGCCTCAAAACAAAGTAGGCACAAAACAGAAAAAACTGCAAACATATATGTTAAAACTATTTTAACTAACATGATTTTATCCATAAAGCTGATTAATAGACAAGTAACAGCTGAGTAGGACAAAACCATCAAAACAGTAGTATTCATCATTTAGCTGTCAAACATTTGCTGGTTCAGTCTTGATGTTTTGCTGCTTTTCAGTCATTTAAATTAAAATAAATAAATAAAGAGCCGAAGATACATTTTTGAACCGTAAAGTCATATGTAGCTTCATCCCAATTTGATTAAATTTTATAATGTTGTTAGGAAATAAGAAAAAAAAGAAAGAAAGAAAACAAACAGACAAAAGAAAGGAGTTACAAGTAAAGATGAAGCTCATCAGTCAGTTTTAATTCTTCAAATCACTTATTACCCTTCCAGTCTTACAGCGTTGCCTTTGGTAATTGAATTGCATTCTGCTTGTGTGGAAGTGTGTGTTGCTGCTTCTGCCTCTGAGCCTGCGTGCACCGGTGTGTGTGACGAGCGCTGTTGCTCCATCTGCGTCTGCTGATGAGTAAAGCCATGAAATAGATCCAGCTGGAGATGCGCAGTGAGGACCGAGGTCTCCAGGGAAATCATCCACACCTCTCCTCCGGCACCGTGTCCGCTCCTTTAGCGCCCTGGAGAGCTATCAATAAGTGGGTAATTGAATTTTAAGCACAAACACTGCCGTCAAACGAGCATCGGCGCACGTGTGTGTGTGATGAGGGTGTTTAGCAGTGCGAACATGGCGATACTGTCAGACTGTCCTACGGAGCTTTGCACAGGAAGAATAAATGTTTAATCCATTAAATAACAATTACAGGCTGTGGTGGTGCAGAGTGGCTGGTAGAAGAAGGGAGGTGACACGACTGAACTGCTTACATGCCTCTAATTGTGTCTATCCACTCATCCCACTGACTAAATTGAAGCTCACACATGAAGGCAAGAAGAAGAGATAACACGCACATTCACAAATTCCCTGTTGTCAGCCAAAACAGGTAGGTGGGAAACTGAGGTAATATATTTAACGTTTTAATGATAAAAAAAAAAAAAAGAAAAAAAAAAAAGAAAAAGAAATTCACATTGATATTTCCATTTTGGAAACAATGTCTGACATAATTCAAGTTTATTGACAACTATTGAAGAATTGGGCAACATTCAATATGTGGGTTCAACTTCAAGTCACTCATCAAGCAAACAAATAACATGATTTAAATATGTTTTTGGTTTTTTTTTCTCCAGAAGCTTCCAATAAATACATTGAAGACCAAATTCTGGTCACTTAATCAAACAAATGCATGATAGTTTAGCTTACAGCTTAAATAAAGGCTGTTTTTCTGTTTCATGGTTCTTGAAGATGCTCCATTTGTCATCTTTAAAGCTTCCTCGGTTCTGAACTGAGCTGAAGAGCCCTGTAATGTCTTCTTTCCTCTTCTCCTTCCCCTTTATAAGCTTAACAGACCCTGTTATAGTTGTGGAAGAGTTGTAGCAGTTTCTTGTAATGTAATATGTACAATTTAGGATTTAAATGGGGAAATATACAACAATACATTTGAAAATGTAGCTGTAAAATTTTTTAAGTAAAAATGAGCATTTTATTCCAAAAGGCAGACATAAACTTGAATTATGTACCACAAAAAGTGTATTTTTTTTAGGGCTACATATGTTCAAAGGTGACAAATTTTGGTGTTATTATGCAGTAAAGATGAGGAACTTTGAACAATTATTACATGTAAAACCTTTCCTTTCTGGATCAAAGTGTATTTCTAAAGACTTTTACATCTGAACAACATGTTCATGACTATTTGACTTTAGTCAATGTTGACACTCATATTTTACTCTGTTAGAGCACAAGACAGACTGAACAGATGTTTGAGAGAATAACATTTCTGCACTGAATGTGAATGAATTATGCATGCTGCATGTTAAACATGATAATCATAATTGTAGAGTCTGAATCTGACAAACAAGACATCAAACATACAGTAATGTCATTGAAATTTTTATATATATATATATATATATATATATATATATATATATATATATATATATATATATATATATATATATATATATATATATGTGTGTGTGTGTGTGTGTGTGTGTGTGTGTATTTCTAAATTACATTTCCACAATAAATTGAACTGAGCTCCACATTGTTTGCTGGTATTGCCATTTCAGTTGATATGTGTAATATTTTGTGCTTTGTAGACAGAAACATAACTTTAAGTAGTGGAATAAGAAAAAGGTTCATCTAAAAGTCTAGTAAGCAGTTTTGAATTTTTTTTTGTTTGTTTCTCACATTTATGTTTCATTGGACCCATATCATCAAACATCACCACCTTGTCAAATGTAAATGAGTTAGTGAAGAGTAAATATCCCTTCCATCTCGTCATGCACAGTGCATGACTGCTTCTCTTTAGCTCACTGTAACCTTAAATTTTCTCATCCAGAATGGAAATCCTATCACTTTCAGCTCATTTAATACCATTTGTCACAAATATTGATTCTTATTTCTGAAAGTTTATTTTTCATTTCTTGTGTTGTCATATTCTTTTCTTCAGGAATATTTGTTTTAGTTTTCTTTTTTTTTTCAAATTGTTTTTGGAAATCATGGCTGGTGTGTCCTCTGGGTCAAAAGGTCACAACGGACTATCCAGATTTTGATCAGTGCAAAGTTCAAAAGCCAGCATCTGTGATGGTATGGGGGTGTGCCAGTGCCCATGGCATGGGTAACTTGCACATCTGTGAAGACACAGTTCACGTTGAAAGGTACATAAACATTCGGAGCTGTAGATTCTGTATCCAAGCCCTGCTTATTTCAGCAATGAAATGCCACATTCTGTTCTTCTTATAACAGCGTGGCTTCCTCGGAAAAAAAGTGCAGCTGCTGGACTGGCCTGACTGCAGTCCAGACCAGTCTCCTATTGAAAAGATGTGGCACGTTATGAAGGGCAAAATACCACAATGGAGACTCGAAACTCAAAACAATAAGGAAAAAAAAATTCCGCCTTCAAAGCTTCAACAATTAGTATCCTCAGTCCCAAATGCTCATTGAGCATTGTTAAAAGGAAAGGTGATGTAACATAGTGGTAAACATGCCCCTTTCCCAGTTTCTTTGGAAGTGTTGCAGGTATCAAATATTAATATTTGATTATATTTGATGCCTGCAAATTAATATTTGCTAAAACAAAAAAACAAAACAGACAAATAAAAAAAATAAATCATGTTTATCAGTTTGAACATTAAATAATTTGTGTTTGTAGAATACTGAAATGAATATAGGTTAAAAAAAATTTGCAAAACTCTTTAGTCTGTTTTTACATTTTACACAACGTCCCAACTTCATCAAAGTTGGGGTTGTATTGCTTTGATATAATTTGTTTGTACATGGTATGTATTCCTGTAAACAATGGAGTTGCACTGCAAGAAAAAGATTGTAAAATACAAAGCAGACCAGGTTGAATTACCTTTATGTGTTCTTTTATGTATGAAATGAAATGCATTTATATCATATGGTTTTATTTCCCTCCACAAAAGGAAATAGCTTCACGTACATTCTCTAAGAATATTGATTCCGGGTGTGAATTCAAACATAGAAATGACCATATTATAGACAGACAATATTGAGGAAAAAAATTCAAATCTGATCACTGCATTATTAAACTGCTGCCTTTAACCCTCCGACATATTTTGAGCAGACAAAACACACACAGACACACACACACACACACACTCAACTCAATAAACACAGTTTGTCAGTGTGATCGTTAAGTTGCCCTTGTGATCCAAAACGAGTTTGCTAGCTGGAGTTTTCTCATGCTGGCTGCACAATGGACCGTATCTGGGAGCTGCCTGGTGGCATTGCTTAATTAGGCGAAGAGTTGATTCGTTTGGTCTAACTGACAGCTAATTAGAGGAGTGAGGGCAAATCAAACTGACGTCCCTCCAAGCTGCACTTTGATTGCAAAAGATGTTAAGGAGAGGGAATTATGAAATATTGAACGTCCTGAGTACCACCTGCCATTCGAAGTGGCCTCAAACATATGGACCAGTGTGTGAGTGTGTGTGTTTAGTTTAACAGGCTCATCCGACAGTGTTGAAATGCAGCCTGTTGAGCCCAGCTGTTTTTGGTACAAGGTTTTCATTAACAAACTAGAAAAATGTTAGTGGTTCTGACAAATGAATCCAAACCTAGATAAGATGCAGTAAAAGAGTTTAATGGAAAGAACTTGTACACAAACTTCTCAAGTTAAATCTTTATTAAGCATGAGGTTTGGACAACATCTAACAGGAATCACGAGTGTCACATGACCTTTAGACAGGAAGAGCCTGCCATTTCAACACAATCTTCTAAACCACTCAGTGATTATTTTGTATTTTTGTGCAACTGATTCTAAGTTACCACTTTAATGTATGAATTATTAAGAAACAGTGAACAGTGAAACATGTTTTTACACGGGAAATTTTTACTTCTACAGACATGTTTGATTGGTCAGGCGGTCAGTTTTTTGTTATGTTCCCTCATTTATTGGAGTTCTTTTTATTTCAGATTTACAGTAAAGTTATATTTAATTATTCGGTTTTTATCAACTTGCTTAGTCAAACTTTGTGATTAGGTAACAGTCTCTCATTTTGGGGGTAAAAAAAAGAGATTGAGCAAAATTAACTATGTTCTGCTGCCTTGCTTGGTCCCTGACAGTTGTATCCATCTGCAGGTGTGTCACTATTTGGCATTAGGGATGACGTTTCACCAGGATGGTGTCCAAGTCTGGTCGTTAAGATCTATTATCCTGAAACTTTTAAATGCAACCCTTCTCCAACACACCTGAATCAAATGAATGTTTCATTATCAGGCCTCTGCAGAACTTGATGCCATACAGATGAGGAAATTCAGCGGTTAGAGAAGTAAAGCTGCAGGATAGCAGAGCTTGAGGAGTGGACTTGCGCACCCCTGCATAACACTGTATCCCATGGGCTGTATGAAGGATCCAGGTGCCAAAATCAGAAATAAATACAGAAACAAATTCATATGCAAATACATTGTGCAGAAAATGTTTTTTTCTATTGAGAAGTCTACAAAATGACTAAAAAAAATTACTAAAGAAAAACAACAACATTTCTTGGTCATTTACAACTGTTTTTATTTAACTTTTTATTAAAATTCCTTTTAATTTACTTTCATAATTTATCATGTATCATTTTATTTTATGCTTATTTTCACTTATGTAGTTTCCTTTGACATGTTTTAGTATGGTTACATCATTTCATATGTGTGATATTTTATATGGATGTTATATTTTTTCATATTCAGGAAGAAATGATTATATACCCTGTTCATGTTTCTCTGGGATTGAAAGATCATTTGTTAGTTACCACTAAATAATGACAAAGTTGTGAATGTGTTTTGAAAGTCAAGGTCAGCCTTTATTCTAAACCCATCCTATTGTAAATGCTTTTGTAGGTCGTAAACACACGCTGTCTGGGCTTTAATAACCTGAAAGGCTTTTAGCGGCAACTCAACCCCTCTCCTCTGGTCTGGGACCATGGTCCCTGCAGGACACCAGGAATAGGCTGTCTTCATGTCTGCTGGTGCTACCCATGTGAATCAAAAAAAGACAATTAGGGGCTTATTAGGGTCTCGGCAAGCTGTAACTCACAGGGCTTCCGTTCGCCAGCTTGGCCCCAGCTCTCAGCGCTGTCACTGCCCAAAACAGTCAGGGGCATTGTCTCACCTAATTACGTTGAAACCTGGGGCCCCTTTTTGTGTTGCTACTGCCATGCCTGTCCAGTTCCCTTCTCCTGCCTAACTGCTACGCCCTGTCCACTCTGGAAGTGTGCTAATTAGGCAAGAAATGGGCCCAAGCAACTATGTCAGTTCTTGTTAAGAGTAGTCACATTGCAGAATATTATTTTGTCAAGAAAGTTTTGGTGTTGGTGGGGGGGGGGGGGCTCACTCACATTTCCCAGAGTATTTTCCTCATTACACCAATAACACATCTGCACAAGCTCCTGGGGAATGTGGCAAGCCAGAGTCCCCGACAAACTTCAGAGAGTAAATAGATGCACTCATACAGAAATGGAGACTATAGAACGGTAATAGCATGAAATTATTGCCCTAATTAATGCTTTGTGCCCACAGAAAAAACTGTTGAATCGCCGGTGGCACATTGTTAGGATTGTGAGAGCTTTTTGTTTCTTCACTCTAATAGGATGTTTTGATCAACGGCTGTTTTGTGACCCAGCTCCTCTTCTTAAATGCCGAGCTCTGGGAAATGGCAATTAGCTAGATTAGAACAGCCATTTCTAGGGCCTCAAACAAAGACAAGGACAGAGAGAGCTGAGTGTGGTTAAGAAACTCTGACCAAACCAGACTGACCCAGACTGAATTCTACTTTCTTTCTTTCAAACACTAAATTATCAGTAAATGTTATTTGTTATCAGTGCAATATTTATTCTCGTATTTGTACAGTATAGATTTTATACACATATACATATACATATATATATATATATATATATATATATATATATATATATATATATATATATATATATATATATATATATATATATATATATATGTATATGTATGCATCGCATTGAAAATCGCATTGAAAATCGCATTGAAAATCGCACTGAAAAGTCGAATATCGGGATAGTTTGCTTCACAATTTTAAAATTGATTTTTTTAAATAAATAAAAATAATCCATTATAAAATTTTTGTCATTTTTATTGTTTTAAAAAAAAAAAAAAAAATCTTTTCACTTGTCTTCTTGGGCATCAGCAGAATGATGGTCTAGCTACTGTGTTTTTTCTTCCGAACTGAAATCAAGAAAAATGAGTAGCACAAAATGTTTTGTACATTTTTTTGTCTTTTGCCTACAAAAATCAGCAATATTGAGGAAATGTGAGAATCGCAATTTAAATCAAATTGGCACAGTCCATTGATTTTATATATATATATATATATATATATATATATATATATATATATATATATATATATATATATATATATATATATATATATATATATATATATATATATATATATATATAGTCAAGATTTTGAGGATGCAGAATTATTTTCTTAAGTAATTCAGTGAACAGAAGTATTACACCACTGCTCTTGTACTCTTATGATTTTTTTTTCTTTTTTCTTTGCTTTACTTTCCATTCTTTTTTTTTTTTTTTTAAAGAACATTAAAGATGATAAAATGGCAACAAATCATGCAAAATTTTCAACTATCTTACACTTCCAAAGTCGGTTTTGATCAAGATTGTTTAAACATGTTCCATGGAAGGGTATCTCTCAACACCATTGGAGAAATTAGGACCTGAAGAACATCACGCCAAACTAAAACACACACACACAGGTTACAATGTATTTCAGATACGTTGTGCTTGGTATGGAGGTAAACATTCTACCTTTAGGAAAAACATCTATTAAAAACTTAGTAAATTTGCAGAGGTTGCTTCTGCTGAACACACAAATCCGCTTCCAAGATTTCCCTGACCATCAGGATCACTTTATTCCTCTGTCTTTGAATTGAGATTAAATAGACAGTAATGAGACTGGTTTCTGCGTCCTAATCCCAGTGGAAGAACCTGATTGGTGGAAAATCATCCACATGGTTTTAATGGAAACCTCATTAGCCTGGCTGCTGATATGGCATCGATCACTTTATTCACCTCTAATGAAACGTTCCTCTAATAGGTTCTCATGAGATCCTGGTAATTTACCTTCTTTCTGCAGCTCTATATGAAATCTGGATACGATTATTTTTAATGTTTTATTTTGTGTCTGAATATCATGCTAAATTTAATATACATGACGCACGGAAACGATTTTGTGTGTGTGTGTGTGTGTGTGTGTGTGGGGGGGGGGGGGGGGGGGGGGGGGGGGGGGGGTCTTGTTGAAAATGATGCCATCGTCTACGTAACACCGATTACAGATAAGCACATAATCTGTTGTGTCCATCATTGACCACCTCATGCACGGCTGCCAAACTCTCCCACGGGATATTTATTTATTTATTCATCGCCTCACACGACCCATTGTTGCTGGTGCATCTCCGCTTCCTTCCACCGCGTCCCCTCATCTCCATAAACTCTCCTCCGAGTCATTGTCCAGATGTCCAAAAGCGTGCCGCAAATTATCTCCAAATGATTGAAACTTGGAAATAATTGAATAATGGCTGATTATAGTAGATTAGGTTTGAGGAAAAAGAAGGAAAACGAGAGTATTTTCGCCTCATTTCACAATCCAACAGCTCTGAATTTGAGCTGTGATAAATGACAGGAAGGTGCGGATGATTTCCCCTGACATCCTAAATGTCATTCCAGTTTGCTCTCACTTTCCAAATCGGATTAACCCACTGAATCGTTGTGTAACCTTTCATTCCAAGTTAAAAAATGTTTTCTCTTTTTTTTTTTGTATTTGATATCAGACCCCAAGATAAAAAGCACACTTCAGCTTCATGGGTAAATACATCTGTTGCTACTGTGCGCCAGTGTTTGGTCCACTGCTTCCTTATCTATCATTTAATTGCCACCCTGATGTGTCCTAAATACCCTAAACTGGGACATTGTATTCTTTATAATTTGACCAGTCAAAGAATAAAAAAAACAAAAAAAAAAAAAAAACCCGCTTAATAACCCATCAACAGATGCGCAGAGTGTTTGCAAAGACAAAACGTTTAGTGCGCAAACCTAATTAGAATATGCAAATGAGGCATGGCCGCTGTGTGAGCGCATGGACGTTGGGAATGTGTCTGCAAACCCATCAGTCTGGTTGTAATTGTCTGAAGAAGCTGTGCTTATTTTTGTAGGGTTGTTGGTCTTTAACTTGACATGTCACTCAGTACGCTACACCCTTTTTAAGTATAAAAAAGAAAAGAAAATGATTGGATGTTTTTTCTACTAAAGCTTTGAGTTTATTTCTGATAAGTTTTTGTAACTTTTTATATGTGTAAGTGTAGTCATTGAATAATCGTTTTTATTGCTCTCTAATTGAGCAGATTTCCTGCGGGTTTGTTGTCTGCTTGATTCAGGGCAGCCTGCAACGTATTCTCATTACTGCTTCGTATAATATCTACGAAAAACTATGCTCAAAGTAATTCAAATGTGAGCTTATCTTTTGGTGACCAAAAGGAAAGATCCTACAGTTGATTCCCATTTTTTCTCTTAATTATCACTTATGACACATTTATGGCAAACTTGTCAATTACCTTAAATTTGTCTGGTAAAAAGCAGGTTTTTCTGAAAATGAGAATTTTGAAAGAAAAAGCTATAGTCCCCAGCTGAAAGAAAATTCCCTTGAATGTTTATTTGACAATGTTTCGATGTAAATAATCAGCTGTTTCGAGATATTAAACAGGTTTGCTTCATCACAGATGCCGAAAACTTCCCTGTGCAACAGATATTCTCCCTCGTGATTGGCTGCCGCATTTTGCCTGTTGGATAAAAAGCGCAGCAGAGGCGAGGGGAGAGATAAAGAGAGCATCACATTGTTCAGTGCAAGAGAAGCGCGAGATCTTTTTTGGGGAGGGGGAGTGGACAGTATTACTTGAAAGAAAAAAAAAATTGCTGAATCCAACCGCCATGACAGGCAAAGAGGGAGCTGTGCTTTCAGACTCTGAGAACAAACAGAAAACAGTTTCACAAACCAGCGTGAACTACGGTGGATCCCAGCAGCCGCCTCCAGCTTGGAAAATGGCCCCCACCGTGCAGCGGCGCACCGGGTTTGGGATCCAGGAGCTGCTGGGCCTCAATAAGGAGCCGCCGGCGGTCACACCAAGGCGACCGCTGGAGGCTCTGCCACACAGGGCCCACGTGCTGGCCGCCAGGTCCACTCTCGGACACGCTGGGCTCGGCTTGGGTTTGCTGGGCCCAGAAGGAATTCACTCGTTTTACAGTCAGCCTGCTTTTCTGGAGGTGCTGTCAGAGGCGCAAAATGTGCACCTGCAGCCGCTGCACAGGGCGACGCATTTGGACTCGCAGCTAGACGCAAAACACTCCGGTGCCAGCTCCGGTTAGTCTCTCCAACAATTAGATATTCATTAAGTAAAACTTGAGGAACTTTATGTTTGTTGATTAGTTAATGTTGGGTTGAGGCTGATGTTTTTATTCCATCAGCCATAATTCTCGGTTTTTTTTTTTTTGTTTTTTTTTTTTGTTTTACTCAGCACATTCAAACAAAGCATTTTTAGTAAAAAGTTGTTCAAAAGAATACTTAAACAGAAAAAGACTGCAGTATATTTGAAAATAATTATCACAAATAGCTAGCCAATATTATCACTTTGAGAGGAACGCGACTATATTTTTGCGCGGTTGTGTTTTTTCTTCTTCTCCTTTTAATTAAAAAAGGTCAATAAGGCCAAATTATTTTCATGCATTTATGTTGATTGTTTCACAAAATGTTTTTCAATTTTAACATTTTACATTACATTTACAAATCTCTGCTCATGTTAGAACCAAGAAAAATGCAGCTTGATCAGAAACTCGGGATCATTTTCTAAAAATCATTTTATGTTTGTTACTAATAGGCTATGTTAAATTTTTTTTTAATGTGCTTTGAATATATGGCTGCGTATTTAATATGTTTGCCTGTATTTTCTCACAGATTCTGACGATTTGAGCTCCTCCGGTGATCAGAAATTCTCCACATCAATGAGCCAAAGCAAGAAAAGAAAGAAAAGACGCCACAGGTAGGCCTAAACGGAAAAACAAATAATAAAAGGAAAAAAACAAGAAGATTAAAAGACGTGTGTTATTTATATTTATATTGCAATAATTACCTTCAACATCCTCATCATCCAGCATATGTTTGACCTCGTGCTTATGAATATATCTGATATCATATTCAGTATCTTTTAAGTATTAATACATCGATGTGCAGGATCTCCTTATAATAAACAATTGCAAAACACTCCAAATGTCTGTTTTCGTCGCTAATAGTTAAACCACAACAAATTCTTGGACTATAATTTTAATGTCTGAGAAGTAAATTTAATATAGTAGTCTTCACAGTGGGTCCCAAATTTTAAATTTTGAATTTTGAAGTAAGACAATCACCGAAATAATTGAAATATTACCCAATTTTTATTTTTGAGGCCTAACACAATATATATATATATATATATATATATATATATATATATATATATATATATATATATATATATATATATATATATATATATATATATAATTTTTATTTTTGAGGCCTAACACAATATATATATATATATATATATATATATATATATATATATATATATATATATATATATATATATATATATGTATATATATATATATATATGTATATATATATATATATATATATATATATATATGTATATATATATGTATATATATATATATATATATATATATATATATATATATATATATATATATATATATATATATATATGTATATATATGATGCAGTCTCATATATATATATATATATGTATATGTGTATATATATATATATATATATATATATATATATATATATATATATATATATATATATATATATATATATATATATATATATGAGACTGCATCATTTGGCAATGACCAAACATAAATAAGATTTGAGCTTTTATAAGTAATAAATAAATAACTGAAAGTCATGCATTGTCATGTTTTTTCTGCAGAACAATATTTACATCCTATCAGCTGGATGAGCTGGAAAAAGCTTTTAATGAAGCTCACTATCCAGATGTTTATGCCAGAGAAATGCTGTCCATGAAGACTGAGCTGCCAGAGGACAGAATACAGGTGAGTGTGTGTCTTTAGTGTGCTTGTTAAACCTGGAGAGAAAGCTCTCATCCTGAATATTGTTTTCATCTCTTGTATGATATCTTAATCTGAGTGTACATGCAATCAGATATTTTCTGCAGTTGTGTGAAGATTGAATGAGAGTTAGAGCTGACAGTCATCTGCTCCATCATCATCAGCGCTTAATTAGTTGATAGAGAAGTGATCACGTTTCTCTCAGGGAGAGGCAGGTCGCAGCCCTGAAATGAAACGATAACTACATAGAAATTAATTAGCAGAGGTCAGCTGCTGTGCAGAGGGCTGCTCCTGGCTGCTTGGAGGGTTTTAATTTCCCGTGATATTTGAGCGCCTGTCTCCCATCGACCAGGTCTGGAAATTAACTTATTTTTCAATCAGCCTCTTTGCCTTCTCCTCCTCCCTCTGGGTCACCTCCTTCTCATACAGGCAGCAAAGACACACACGTGCTGCTGTGCACACTCACACTGTTGATGTAAAAAAAAAAAGTTGATTGCTCATCTGGGGCTCATCTTTTCATGAACTGGAGGTTATCATCAGATCTACCTGAATAGCTTTTCAGGCCTGTCTGTGATGGTTTTAATTTCAGGCCTGTAACACACACGCGCGCGCGCACACACACACACACACACACACACACACACACACACCAGAATCTCTCCAATCTCATCCTTCTCCATGATGCTCTTTTTTTCTCCTCTCATCCATATTCAAAAGACTATTACAAGGTGGTGAAAATCAATTTGGCCACTTGAGGAGCCAGAAGCTGCATGCTCACTCTTACACTACTAATAAATATTCCAGAGGTGAAGTAGGAAGGGAAACATTAGAAATATTAACAACTGAGTCCCAGTTCTGCCGTTACAGACTGATTTTATGCCTTCTTGAAGAGTCTAGATCTAATGGAAACAAATTTTCACAGACGGACATTTAAACCTGATTAACAGGAAAAATGCTTTTATTTTTCCCAGGGTTATCAAACAAAAGATTCCTGCATTTATTCCTCAGTGGAATGAAATGTGAAACTAAAGAATGAGTAACAGAGGTGCTAAAGTGAAAGATGCACCAACGAATGTTTTAAAATATTTAGCTGTGATCACTGTTTTCCTCCCATAAAGTCTGTTTAATATCTACTTATAGCTGCAGCTTTTTCTCCTGAAATGAATCATTGCTTGATTAAAAAGAAAATGATTGAACAATAAAACCTCCAATTAGAAATATATTCATCTCTAATGTCCACCACTGCTGCAGTTTATTGCAACTGAATACTGTGAGAGAAAAATGGGTTTTTCCGAAACCAGACGTTGATTTTTAGTCATTTGAGAGAAATCATGTTTCAAAAGCCAATTTTGTTTTATTTTTATATATTCATTAATTATTTTTACTTTCACACTTTGTTGTAATTACCCTCAATTCCTGAAGGGCATTGAAACACATTGAACTGTATCTTTACCATCTGCTCATTGGCTTATGTTGTACATAGAAACAAAACCTGCTAACTGTTATTTGATAACTAATGATAAATTGATCTGTGATGGACTGGCGACCTGTCCAGGGTGTACTCTGCCTCTCACCTGTTAGGATAGATTTCAGCTTCCTGCCATAAATGAACAAACAAATGAAGGAATTATGTAATGATTTCAATATAAAACAATTAAATGAGACAAGAATTATATTGGAGTTATCCTCAGTATCTGGCTTCCATTCAAATAAACTCAGTAGAAGTCAAAGTGATGATATTTCAGAATGATGTATAGTAATATTGATTGATCTATTGATATAAAAATTGCTTGGTTTGTTTGGTCTTTAGTCTTGGCACTGTTAAAAACTCTTAAAAGTCTCTGAAAAACTAAATTTAATCTCTTAATCTGTTGAAACAAGGATTTTTTTTTGTAAACCTCTGTTTTTATATGTAGAATTTTGAGTTTTCTGTATCACACATGTGTAAACTGCTATTGACAGTAGCAATATAACCACCGAGGATAATGGATTCCTTGTGTTTAATTTGACCTTCATCCTTGCAGGTGTGGTTTCAAAACCGCAGGGCCAAGTGGAGGAAAAGGGAAAAGTGTTGGGGTCGTAGCAGCGTGATGGCAGAATACGGCCTGTATGGAGCCATGGTCCGTCACTCCATCCCGCTACCAGAGTCCATCCTCAAGTCAGCAAAAGATGGCATCACAGAGTCCTACGCTCCATGGTTACTGGGTAGGTCGTCATGGAGGAAGTAAAAATGTTGCTTATCATGAAGGGGACTTTTAAATCCAATCCAAATTGAAGACTTTTCTATCCTTATACATTTTGCTTACATCAATGCTTACTGAATAAGCCTCTTACTTTCAGCTAACTTCTCAAATTAGATAAATAATTTCTTTTTTTTAATACATGAAATACATTTATTAGCTCAACTTATTTATTCCTGGTTCATGAGAATGTGTACTAAATAACACTTTTTATTCACAGTAAACTATTTATAATTATCCCACTACTAATAACCAGGCAAACTCCTACGACATCGCCTACACCTGTTCGTAGAGGTTAATATGTATTCTGAAGAGGATAAGGAGTATCCCTGACTCAAAAGATGTTCAATAAGGTTATTGGCATGTCATTAAAATGTAGCAGTCAATACAGTGATAATCCTACTTCATCAGGACAGATTAGTCTACATCTCCTCTCTCACCTCATGTCAATTGATTAGTTGAAATCAATTTTGTAGCTCTAATTGAATAAGAGGTGCTGTTCACCTCTGCGTCACCTCTGTCATCATTCCCTTTTACATGCTCCTTCCTACATCATGGTCCTCAGAATGTGACATGACTTCATGTGCTCTTCTTCCATTTAAGACTTCTTTTTTTTAATCTTTCCCATCCAGGTATGCACAAAAAGTCCGTTGAAACTTCACATACCTCCCCTGGAAAAACCAGCAGCCTCACACCAACACCAGTGCAGGAGAAAATGGTGGACAACACAACAGAGGAAGAGAATCAGAAACCAAGTAAAGATACTGCGTTAGGAATTTCTAAAGAGGCACTGAGGGAGAACAGTATTGCTGCTCTGCGAGCGAAGGCGCTGGCACACAGTGTCAAGATGCTCGGGACTGTTTCAGACAGAGCAACCAGCCAGACATCACAGAGAGAGGAGATGGAGGATCAGGTGATAGAGCAGAAGATGGCAGAGGTGGAGAAGAGCGACTGAAAAAAGGCTGCAGGATACGAACTGATGGTGAAATAACTGCAGTGGGGAGTTTGCAACATCTCTCAGAGGCAGAAGTCTGACATGTTTGTTTGAACAGAGGCTTAATGGATGTGGAGTCACCAGTGAACTGTCGAATCCCACATGCCAATCCTCTGGAACATCTCTACATTTCAGCATGTGTGAATATGTCACTTCGGACTGACTGTCTGTCATCTTCCGCTCTTTGGCTTGAGGTTCAGTAACTCAACCAGTTATCATGTTTCTGACCCTTTTGATCTAAAAGATGTTTGAATCTGTTCTTCTTTCCTTAAGGCAGTAAGGAGGTTTAAGCTCAGAAATGTTTCCAGACATTTATGACCGATTTCCTGCCGTAAATAGAAATATTTGAAACACACAGGTTTTCTGACATGGCAGCTTTTCATGCAGACATAAAAGTCTCTAATGTGGATTATTTGGTGCTGAGAGGCCTTACCGACATAGTCGTAATTTAATAGAGGAATCTATCCTCCAGATGGTGACAGATTTCAGCTGGCTACTGCCACATGTATCGTTGTGAAGAGTTGGTACAGAATCCCGTTAAAAGAGGTGAGCCTGAAACATTGCTTTTATCAGCTCTGTCAAACTGTGATGTAAATACTACCAGTGTTTAATAGTTCATACTATTCAATGGTGTATAGTTAACATCGACTATATATTTGTCTCTGTATAAATGTAACTGTAGTTTAATTAAAAGTTCCTTATATTTAAAACTCAAATGTTTCACTAATTAACCTTAACTGTGAAAAATGATGTAAGTGTGATGCAGATCTTGATGCAAAACTGATCTTCAGCATAGAGGCAGTTGATTTGTGATTTTCAATGCATTTTAATAGGACATAAACACCCGTTTACATGTAAAAAAAAATGGTTACAGGTTAATGACAAAGGCTACCCTGATTAAACCCAGATGTTTGTGCCTGGACAGAGCTGTTACTAAAGTAGCCCACAGTGAATGAAGATCAGCTTTCACTCTGGAGAACTGGCATGGAGCACTCAGTTAAAAGTTTGCAATGGCTTATTGTAGTTTTGCATCAGTTTTGTGTAGAGAAATGCATTATTATCATGCTTGTGCTGTTAATAGGATGTCATCTTTTCTGAAGTTCAAATAATTTTCAGTCGGAACAGTTACTTTAGATGCACTACATGGGATTACATGTATTGATAATCCAATGGGATTGGAACAGGCTTTATAGCCACTTCTTTGACAACCACAGTTCAGTTCAATTAATTGTATTTTCTTTATGTTGCACCAATTCACAAGTAAAGGTCTTTTAGGATGCTTAAAGTCAAAGTTAAGTATAGAAACCCCAAAAGTATGCACACTGTGTGCAAACGCCCAATTCTTGAGTCAAAGTGCGTGCCCAACAAATGCTAGGAATAAACCTTACCTTGTTATTAACATTAGGTATGAAAAAATACACCAATTATAAACAGAAATATTTGAATCAGATTGCCTTGATTGTCATTCATGCAATAAAGTTAATGTAAATCAAAAGTACATTGTACACATCAGAGAATACCAGGACTATGCGTAGTACTGGACATATGAGGTCTACTGGATGGAGAGAAACAGTAAGTACACTTCTCTTCTGTGTACCACTGACTTTTCGGTCTCACAAATGGTAGCCTGTTTATGATGTAACCAAACAACCATGCAGATTTGGAAGTTTCCTGCTGGGTTTTCTGAGTGTTGGCTGGAAGATTTGACTGGAGAAACCAGATCATCATGCTTGTTTTGATCAGATGAAAGTAAAGAGGGTCTTTCTGTCTGTGTATGTGTTTCACTGATGGTTATTTAATGAATATACTACACATGGATGGTTAAATTATATGCTATTTCACTTTTAAAATTCTTATATTTTTAACAAAATATACATTTTTTTAAATTACAAAACCTGCATCAGTTGCTTGAAGTGAAATGACCTTTTCAGCTAACAGTATTTGAACTTCCTATAAAGTATTGCATTATATAGTTTATTCTAGACTCATCGAAAAAGTTTTTTTTTTTATACATGAGATCATGTTTCTGACACTCAAACAGTACAGATTTTTTATAAGTGTTCAGCAACATAAAACAGATATATAAATTAACCCTTTCATGCATGTATTGATAAAAAGCAATGCCACATTTTTAAATGCAGTATTTAACATCTACAAATATATGCAATTATACTTTTTATTAGTGATATTTTGAATTTATTTATTTGAATATATTCTATAAAACGTTTATAAAATAATATATCATTAAAATTATATTAGGTAAATATTTTATAAAGTATAACTGTATGATTTTCTTATGCTATTTATCACAAAGGCAAACTTGCATGGTTACAATAGATGCATTTATGTTCAGTTATATAATAAATTTATTCTTCAGTGAGTGGTAATGTATTGGATGACTAATTAACAGCCACTAAAATGTTTTTGTTTTGTTTTTTGCAAATATACCATCTGCATCCATGAATATGTAAGAAAAAACATGTAAATAGATGCCCTCTGTAGTAGCCACAATACATGAAAGGTTTAATTGTGACATTTTAGACCAAATGTGAACAAACTTTATTTCCACTTGCCTTAACAGCAACTATACAGTTCTTCTAATTTGTGTAGCACCAATTCAGACAAAATATAACCTCAGGGCATTTTAAAGATGAATAAATCCTCTATTAGAAACTGCCATTTAAGATGTTTGTTCATGCTCTTATTTATGGTGAATAAAATCATTCATTAAACTACCTCTACAAAACAGCAAAAGGAGAATACAGAGTTGCTGTTTCTCACCACTATTTTTTTTTTTGTCTTCAGATTAGGTGTGCGATTACAAACAGGTGATTGGTTGCGTTGCTGGCTGTGCGTCTGATGTCCATGACTTGTTACTTGGTCTAGCGGTGCTCCTTCATGCTGAGCGGACTGGCCTTCAATCCACAATCACTTCCATTCAGTTTTATACTAATATGATGGCTTGATTTGGGTTGATTGATAAATCCTTAGATTGACCTTAGTTTTAAAATTGCTAACCTCGTTTCCCTGGCTGAACGTGGGTCATACCAGCTGCCACATCAAAATAGATGTCATTAAACAATCAAAATCTTAACCAGATGATGGCATGCTTTCAAGAATGTATGTGTTATCAGCTGTAGGGGGAGTATTCAAATCCAGCACAAATAAATGTATTTTTATTAGTTTTTATTCTTGTTCATCTGGTTTTTATTTTATTTTATTTATGTATATTTTTAATTTTGAGCTACATTTATGACAATAGCACAAAAAATTACAAAATCACTTCTGCTACTTCCTGGCTATTACATTCTTTCTGCAATGTGACCTTAAAATGAATGGATGTTATTTTTCTGGTTGTGATAGTCATACATTTAGAAAACAACATTCTACAACTAAATCTTATCACTTCTTGGTTCCTAATGCCATCCAGTCCCAATTTAATGCTATCCAATTAATTCTTATCATTAAAACTGTATTCAAATAATGGCGATTCATTGAAGGCAGCCTGGCTTAGGAAAGCAAATCCTTTGTCCAATTCAATCTCCTTCCTTGAGCAAGCACAGAAGAGTGGGTGACAGTAGAGAGGAAAAATATCCCTTTAAAAGGAAGAAACTTCCAGCAGAACCAGACTGAGGAAATGTGGAAATTTATCTTAGCAGAGACATCAACATCATCACACAACAACAAGGACTTCTGCTATGAAAAAGTGAAATGTAAAACACAAAGTTAAGTTTAACAATATATCCATACAACTTCAAAAACAAATTATGAAATGACATGGCAGTCAACTTATTTGAAGAATAAAACCTTAAATTGTTCTAAATGTTTACGTCCCAGTTTTCTGGAGCAGTTTGAAGCACTGCACAGTTCAGATGACAACAGGAAGTATACCACTGAGGATGTGAGTGTAACGCTTTGAATCAAAAATACTCAAGTTAACTTGAGATAGATGTTGGCATGTAAGAGACAAAAAGGTTGGTTTTTAAATTTTCCTCTATGTAAACCTTTATGTGCTTGTGAAGATAAATCTAAACTTTTAATGTTTTTTTCTTATCTTGTAATGATAGTCCTCCCCTCTACACTGTACGCAATGACATGACATGCTTCACTTCAGATGATTACAGCAGCATGAGGCATAACACCAAAATCTACAAAACATCTTTGGTTTGTAACCATGTTTTAAAGATTGACATGTAGTTTGTGGTTGCTGTGTCATTAATGATCCGACATGCAACACAGTAGTTCTTAAGTGGAGTTAAAATGAAAAAAGATGACATGGCGGGAGGAAATAGCATAGAGGAACCAGCAACTCAGTCCAAAACAGACAAAGAGGAAAGTTAAACTGATGGTGTAGCTTTTATCATACCTCTGTCATTTTGGATGAAACAATTAGGTTTAGGCTTTGGGTCTTTTTGTATTTTCAGGCCAGTCATATCAGAGCCCCATGTTAGGAGTGAGGTCACATGCTCGCTTAAGATCACTGATACACCACCATTTTTTACATAGCAAACAGTTACTGCTAGTTTTAAAGATTATAACATTAAATATTAAAATATTCAAGCAATCTCACAGGAAAATTTGATTTTTTTCCCCCCCACATAAACGTTTCTGAACTCTCAGCTAGATAAGCATTTGCTGATGCAAACAGCTGAGGCAAGCAAGTTCCTCTTTTCAGAAAGGGGTGGCAATAATCTTCACATCCATGTTATGGTTTGACACATGTAGATAAGGCAACAGCTCCCATATGTGTATAAACAGATAAGCGTTTCAGCGGGCTTTTGCTCCTTGATATGAAGTTAACACCTCTTTACATGTTAAGTTCATTTGCAAACGCTTAACTACACAGAACAAAAGAATTTCAGCGTTATAGTCCAAACGCACCTCGCAAATGGGGTTAATTTGCACTAAAGTTCACTCTGGCAAGAGTTGCACAGAATAAATATCCATTTTTTTCCTCAAACTTGATTCTGTTATTGCTTCTTTCCAGGAAGCATGAAAAATGTGTCGGCAGATTCAGTTGTAACCGCCCTTGAAAGCATTACTCCTCAAGCCCTTCCTCTCTGGAGTTTCCAAGTTTTCCACTCCACAAGGAACGAGCTGGGCATGTCCAAAATACCTTAACACAACTCATCTGCTGTGGAAATGATTAGGACACGTCACTCGGACAGCACGAGACACTTTTGTTAGCATAATGTGGCTTCCTTGCAGATGCACTTCGAAGTACGTCGCTGCTTCGTTCAGTCGTGGCGTCTTCACATCATGTCTCCGTGTTTTGCGTGGGCGCAGCTGCAACACAGCGGCGTTTATGCCGGAGGCTGCGGGCTTTGACGGGGTATCGGGCCGCACAGCACTGCAGGACTACTCGGTCTCCAACAGTGAGAGCTTCTGGGCCGCGGTGGCCCGCCAGAGACTGAACTGGATTCGTCCCTTCAACAGGGTCCAGGACTGCGACCTCAGCCACGGAAAGATAAAGTGGTTTGAAGGAGGGAGCCTAAACGTGTCAGGTGAGATTATCTTCACCTTTAAGGTGGTTATTGCTAAATATTGCACGACAAGAAACAGATTGGTCCATTAAATGATAGTTTTAGTTGAGGAAAGTATCACCATACCACGTAATAATATGCTACAACATCTGTCCACGATGATGAGTGCAGCAGCAAATGTCATTTCCACCTCTCCGTGTTTACGTGCTCTCTTTGTGGGCTTGTGCAGTGAACTGCTTGGACCGCCACGTGCACACCTGTCCAGAGAGGGTGGCTCTGATCTGGGAGCGAGATGAAAGGGGGTCAGAGGTTAAATATACTTACAGGTAAGTAGTTTTGAGTCGGTCTTGGGAGTAATATTATCCTTCTGCTACAGTTTACTTCATGAAGATGTCTTTACAGAGAGCTGCTGGAGATGACCTGCCGCTTGGGAAACCTGTTACGGCGGCATGATGTGAAGAAAGGGGATTGCGTCACTATCTACATGCCCACCTGTCCTCTGGCTGTGGCGTCCATGTTGGCCTGTGCCCGGATTGGAGCGGCCCATAACGTGGTGTTCGCGGGGTTCAGTGCAGAAGCCCTGGCTGAGCGAATCAGAGACGGTGAGACCTGGAAGTAAAGCAACTTATTGTTTTATATCATCACTGTCACCCCAGTCCCATGTTTTCCTTCAGCTCCATGGGGTGTGTAAACTCCTTGTTTCAATTTCCAATTTCATGTGGACACCTGATATAAATGAAGGATTTTGTTCTGCCTGGTGCTGGGTGTGTTCATACCATAGACTGTATGGTCTATGGTTCATACCTAGCCAGCACAGGCATTTCATAGGGTGGTGTTATTATGGCACAACACTGTAACAGCTGAAAACTGCACAGCTTTCCCACCAACACACCAGCAGATCACACACTGCACAGTTCCAGTTTGAAGAAACACTTTTCAGTTCAGTGTTCAACTTGAGAGTTCCAGTTTTTCTCCAGGCGTAAACACAGCGAAGACTTGAGCTAAATCCTGATATTAGGTGCATCACACAGATGATGCTTATTTGTCTGTTTGTCAGGATAACACCTTTTATACTACACATCATAGACCAGAGCAGCATTAATTCTACATTTAGTTTTTTCATGGTTATAGTTCAACTATAACATGGTTATAGTTGAATTATTTATGATAATCAGCTTTTTATATTTGCTGTTGTAATTACTATTTTAATTATTGCTTATTATAATCTAGAATTGTCATCATTTTTACATTTGTAGCTCAGTCCAGCACCATCATTACTGTGAACCAGGGCGTCAGGGGGGGAAAAGTCACAGAACTGAAGAAAACTGTAGACGCAGCCGTACAGAGTTGTCCTACAGTACGACAGGTGTTTGTTGCAATGAGAACAGAAAAACCAGTTGCCATGACAGCCAGGGACATTGCCATGGAGGAGGTGAGTGTAGAGCGAATTAAAACTTGTCATTCTTGCACAGATTATAAATAATCTGGTTTTATTTCTTTTTTTTTTATTGATAATCTGTGAAAAATGTCACCTAACTGAACAGTATCCATGTGCAATTTATTAATAACTTTTTACTATTTAATACAATCTTAAGAGGAAAATATTTATGCGGATAATAAAAACCAGCTGTTTTGTCAATTAATGATTTCGACTTGAATGCTCATTTTTTCTACACAGTTAAAAAGGTTGGTTAAAAAAGATTATGTTAATAAGGTGTTGTTTCCATTCCTGACATTGCTATGTGAACTCACTGCAGGAGATGCTAAAGGAGGATCCAGTGTGTGAACCCACTGCTATGGACAGCGAGGACGTCCTCTTCCTGCTTTACACTTCAGGCAGCACGGGGAAGCCCAAAGGCCTCGTCCATACTCAGGCTGGATACCTGCTGTATGCTGCGCTCACTCAGCGTGTAAACAGAGCCCGCTGTTATAACAGTCATTTTTATATCTCAGGATCCAGTGTCTGTCACCTGTAAGCCACTGGATTATGAGAGTATTTTTTTTCTCTCTTATCCCTAGTATGTCTTCAGCTACCAAGATGGGGATATATTTGGCTGTGTGGCAGATATTGGCTGGATAACAGGACACAGTTACACAGTCTATGGACCCCTGGCCAATGGTGGAACCACTGTCCTGTTTGAGAGTACTCCCATTTACCCTGATCCAGGTATGAACCCCAGCTACATGGCAGGATTTTATTGGCAGTGAAATTATGTCAATAGATGTGTCATATCTGTGTAAGCTTTCACAACATCACTAATGACTAAAAGGTCTCTGGACAGAAGCTCTGCATACCAGAGTCTCTGCTGTGTACAGCTAAAATATCTGAATGTTTATATGTGAATTTGAATAGTTTGTCTTGTCCACAGGCAGATACTGGGACATGGTTGAGAGGCTCAAGATCAACCAGTTCTATGGGGCCCCCACAGCGATACGTCTGCTAATCAAATATGGAGACCAGTGGGTGCACAAATACGACCGTTCCACCCTCAGAACTCTTGGCTCTGGTGTGTGAAACGTGAAGCTCTGAAATCAATGCTTTTTGCCACCTTGCTTTCATTTTTGTAGCAATGGACAGCTCCATCGGAGCTCCACAGTTTGAGGAATTGAACGTGTCTGACTGACATATTTACATATACGTCTGACATAACTGCATTATTCCCATTAAGGCAGCTGCAGAAGTGTTTTTAAATCAACATCTGCTTGCACACTTTCTTTCTCCTTTGACATGCAAACATAAACAATCTAAATCAGGGGATTATGTAAGCCAACTGACAATGAAGTACAGTATGTGCACAGTTGTACATGTGCAAAGTCATATGTAAGACTACCCTCTGATGGGGCTTTTTTCTGTTGTGGAAGCCATGCAACAAATTCCTCTCCTGAAAGGACAGACGTGTCGCATACTTACCGTAAAATGAAGGTCAAGCTGGGCTATGCTGTGTCAACATGTCTGAGTTACTCTTACTGGTCACAGGAAAGTCCAGCAAAGCATACTGGAAGTGCAACTAAGCACATCTGCGAATCAATTGATGATAAGTGGATTCTTTTAGATCTGCATTTCTCAAAGTGAGGGTTGTCATCAGTGAAGACCTTTGATACGTTGCTTTCAGATATTCTAGATAATGTTGGTTGGGTGAAAATTCAAGTGTTTTCACTTTGCCACAAATGACTGCCCAATTGAACAACACTACAGCTAACTATCGTGCTGTTTTTACTTACAATGGGTCCCATTTAAAAGATTTTTTTATGCCTATTAGGGTTTTCCAACCAAATACAGTAAAGCCACTATAAAATTCAGTTACTGTGATTCAGTATCTTGCAGAAACATGTCTAGCAGCACTGATCTGTGACTTTATCAGCCTCTCACATTGTTTGTGGAGGAATTTAGGCACATTCTTGTTTACAACTTTGCTTCTGTTAATTGAGATTTACATGTAATCAGCCATTTAATCAGATTGAGATGTGGACTTTGACGTGTTTGACTAGTTAAAATACCTTGGCTCTGTTTTTTAATCCATTCTGCTGTGGTTTTTTATTACATGCTTGGGATCTTTGTCCTGTTTTAACCTGAATTAACCCGAGGTTAACTTCAATGCATTTTCATGACAATGGAAATAAATAAATTATTACATTAGGCAAACCAAAACTAACCCTTGAAAGTTTGAAATGTCTGCATGCATCGTCGTCATTTAAAATTAGATGACATAGAAATCCTCAAAACCTTATGAATAACAAGATAATAAGTTTGGAGATAAAATCACACCAACTTCTATATGCTAAAATTTACTCAAATGGGCCTAAATGGACATGCAGGCTAAATTTTTTTGCAAAAAAGTCAAGTGTTAGAGCCTGTTAATGCAGCTTAATTCTTAGCAAAGTGCTCCCAATTCACATTCTTGGTTTGTTTAGTTGGATGGATAAATGCATTCAAAGCTGTGACTAAAAAGCAGCCTTTAAAGAATGTGTCAAACTGAGTTTTGTTTAAAGTATTTCAAGGCTGTTACTCTCCTCTAATAAAATCCCACTTTATCATGTCAGTGTCGTCTGACAGAATGAGTAGAATAACATCTGTGTTGTGAAATAAGCTACAGTCACATGTCTGATGATCCCCAACAGAGGAGCTGCAGAATCTGTGCTGTCTTGTTTTTTTGTGTGAAGAGGCCTTGTCATGAGACCCCTGGAAACCAGTCATACTTGTTCAGGTTTTTATTTATTGTGTGGTCCAACACTTAAAACTTTGCATTCTAACTGAGGCCTGAAGAACCTGAAATGCAGCTCTAGGTTTGTTTGTTTTTCTGCAATTTTTTGAGCACAGTCTGACCTTCTGATGAATTTGCTTGGATGTCCACTCCTGAGAAAATTAGCAGCAGTCTAATGTTTCTGACTTGTGAATAATCTGTCTTATTGTAGAATTGTTTATTTATTTATTTTGTTAAGCCATGACACAGTATAATATGATCAGTGTTGGTTCTTCCTTGCTTGTATTTACCTCATTTTAAGACCAGGTTATTTATATTTTAAGTATATTCTTATAGATAAAACCTTAGAAAAGAAAGAGGGTGTAAATGCTTTGAAAATATGTTTAACACTGTCAGGGAAAGCAAACACACTTAAACAGTGTAATTACATCATATGATTTAAGCTGTGCTTGTCTGCAGTGGGAGAGCCGATCAACACGGAGGCGTGGGAGTGGTACTACAGGGTGGTTGGGGAAGGACGCTGTCCTGTGGTGGACACCTGGTGGCAAACAGGTAACTATAAATACACAGAAGAAGAGGTTTTATCTGCTTTTTGAAACAGCCCTACAGTGTTAAAATGCCCATTTATAGCACTGTAGCTAGTATTTACATGTTTCAAAGAGGCATTACATAACTTTCCAACCATAAAACTCTACGTTCCAGACTCCTGTAATGGAACAGTGACACTTTTCATGGATATTTCTGCAACTTTTTGCTGTCCAGCAATACAATGTTTTCATCCAGGACGCTGTGTGATTTTACAGCCATGTTTCACTTCAAACAGTAGCAAATGGCTATAAACATATTGGCTGTTTTGAAATTCCACCATCACTGATTCAGCAAGGAAAAGCAAGTATGCATTATCAGAGGCAAAATGGAAAAGAAAGAGAAAGGGACACAACAAGAATCAAGATCAAACTGTCTTTTGCTGGCTGGAGAGAGCTCATAGTAAAGGTTCAATGCAAAATAGATGCTGAATTAGCTGTCAATATGGGACACGTTTCTGGGAAAATTGCAGAAGTTCTATCATGAGTCCTTAGGGCCACAGTGTCTTTGTTTTCTTTTTTAAAGAATTCATAAATATGAAAGCCGTGACCTGTCCCGGTGTAGTAGTGGTGAGGACCCAAATGCAGCCAGGCACAGGAGGCGGAAGGAGGGCAAGAAAACTGTAGTCATGGCAAAACGCAGAAGACATGAACTGAAGAACAGACTTGACAAGCTTGAGCTGAACAGGCAACAACTAGCAGAAGTAACTGAAACCAAAAGGCATAAACACATTGAAGACACTAACTATACACAGGTGGATTGACTCATCTGAGTAAAACCAGATGAAGGAATGACTGGAAGTTGAAAGCAAAACAGAGCATACAAGGGAAGAAACTACAAAATAAGACTGGAAACCAAAACCAAACAAGACAAGATAACTCCATCACAAACCAAAACCCTGCCACCATGACATGGCCTGCTAGCAGATATTTTGATCACTTTTTTGTCATGAAGAAAAAGTGAGTTTCAGGTTACAACCTCAGTTCAAGAAGACGTTTTCATCTTTTTAAAAGTGACTGAGATATGAACAAGCTTGTCTGCATCAGCATCAACATTTAACTTAAAGCAAACCTAAATGACTTTCTGCCGGGACATCCGTCTCATTTTGATGCCGCACTCACATTTATTATGCTGATTTCTGGAGCCATCGTTATCATGCAGCCTCCTGAGACTGCACTGCATAATATTTTTTCAAGGTCAGGACATTGTGTGACATGTACACTTTATTTTATGGCATTGCATCAAAAACCAGCAGCTGCATATTAATAACAGGCCATTTTGAATGCACACCATGGCTGATTCTGCAGAGAAACACAAGAGGACTTTATCGGAGGAAGCAAGGAAAAGAATGAGAGAAAGTGTCATGGCAAGAGATAAGACAAGAGTCAACATTGGACTGAGAAAGACAGAATGGCTTAGATACCAAAGTAGCCATCTTTAGTGTGCAGCAAAGTTATAAAATATGCCAAAGTTTAATAAAGCTGCCTTAAGAAATACCATCAGTCATTTGGGCTGACTTTTTTTTCTAATGACAAGAAAACTTTAATTACAACAACAAAGACATGACAAACAAATAAAATATGGCTTAAAGTTGCTCGAACTTGCAGATTAAACTAAGTAAATGATGAATGGCTTGTTATAAAAAGACTCAAACATGCATAAGCCTAATGTTGAACTACAGAGTACTGCAAAATGACCTTTTTCTGCAGATTAGACAATCAATGCTTGCAACATTATATTTCTTTTTGGAGAACTTAACTCTTTCGTCACTCACAACCTTACGCTGTGTTTCTGTTGTTCTGTTAACTGTGTGAGGCTGTGTGCAGTATATGGTTTATGCTGTCCGGTCTGAATCATGTCTGCAGATTTCTGTTAGCTAATGTTAAACTTGCTTTAATCTCTTATTTTATGACTTTTCTTGCTCTGTGTTTCATGCATTTACAATCCTTCCAACAATGGGATGTTGAGTTCATGAGCTTTTCCACAAAAAACACCCACGTGTGCACTTAAACGACCAATCTTAAAGGGAAACACAGCCTCATTCCTTCAAGTTCAACAACGTAACATCCTCCACTCTGGTTGTGTGTGTGCATGTCCACACAAATATGCATCTTCTATCCCCTGTGGACGTAAGAATGAAACCAGATGTTTTCTTGTTGAAGAGGAAACTAGAAGAAAGAGTACAAAGTTAGCCTCTTGTTTCTAAAGCCGTTATTATCAACAAGTGGGAAAGTTAAGGTGTCAGAAATTTTTTATTCACTTCCTTTTTTATTTGCTCGCTAATGACAGTTGGACGTATTTCGACAGCAGGATGCAGATGTTAAAGCCCCAGCCAATAAAATGGCTGTGGCCTCCTCAAGCCAAAATATATCGTAGCTCCAGTATATCAGATCTTGTCCATAAATGTGTGACAGAAACCGATTACAGTGATTCCATTCTGATTGATTGATTCTGAACATCAAAAATGTCCTCTGAAATGATGCCAAAGTAACTACGATACCTCCATAACTGTAGCTTATAATGGACATAATGACAACACGTTGTAAATCAGCTGATTTTGCTAATAACGTCAATTTTACAGATGAACACTCAACCAGGCTGACACTATGCATTTCATCCTCTGTCCATCCTAATCAGATTGAGTACTGACCAATTGGAGCAATGCCGGGTTAATTACCATACAAATGGCAGAGATCTATAATTAAATGATAATAATAATCATAATTAAATATCAGAGCATCATGAGCTTGAGAATTAGACACAGATATGACCCAAATACCCTGCTTTAGTAAAAAGGATTATGTTGTTATGTTATTTTTCTGGACTAATGTTTTCAATTAGGGCTAAGTGGCATTATTCATAAATGCCATTTGGTTGATCTGGCTGGAAGTAGCTTGTTTAGAAAGAAAAAGAGATTTTATTCCTGCTGTTGGGATACGGCCTCAGCTGGATCATCACGGGCAGGAGAGGTGAGAGGAAGCAGCAGGATGGAACGTTGCAAAGCAGCAACATTTTCATCAGCAGCAAAAGTAGAAAAAAATGCTGCAATACTGAATGAACAGATGAACAAGAGTCATCTAGGTTTTATTTGTGAGAGCTAATAGGCCAGTTTAACAAATGTATAATGTCTGGAAGGACTTTCATCCACAAGTCTCACAGTTACAGCAGATGTGATCAGGATGCCAGTCCCTACGGCTACTGTGGGATCATCTGTTGTGTCCTACTTTATAACGGGTCTGCTGTCTCACCACCAATGCCACCAACAACACCAGTGGGATTACCAGAGCCCCCAAAGCCCTGCTAGAACTAACAGCATTTAATTTACTTAGTATGGCTGTAATTCCAAAATCTACATCTGGAGTCATGAGAAGGGCTTATGTTGGATTCACAACAGTAATTGACATGTTTTTTGTTTATTTTTTTATTCTAAAGTGCCTACCTTATACATGAACTTGCCTGATACATTTCCTGTCTTTAACTCTGTAAGAATAATCTTCATTCAGACAGCATGTTAGTCTGGTTTGCATAAAAATATCTGGTAGAGTGAGTAAATTTATAAGAGAGTGTTGTAGATGTACAGCAACCAAAATACATTTTAAAAAATGTGCACTGAGTAATACAGTAAATGTTTTTATCCGTCATAAACGGTGTTTTAAGGAGTCCATATTGTCTGTGGGACAATTTAGGTAAAATTGTACCTGTCTAATTAGTGTTTTTTAATGTAAACTTGATTTAAAAGAAAAAAAAGCTGAAGTGAAAGCTGTGAAGTGACCCTTTTTTTTCCATTTCTCCTCAAGTACCAACATCTCATAGCATGCAACTGGGTGGGGAGAAATGACACAAGGAAAGTTGCAAGTGTTTTTGTAAGTTTAGAGGTGGTGCATACTAGAAAAGGAAAGTTTGCTGTTTGTTTTTGTGAAATGTTGTAAAATTAAGAAAAACAAAATAGAAAACACAGAAACGTGCAAAAAAAAAAGTTTCCTCTGAAATTGTTTTTCAAGGGGATTGAAAAGTGAGAAAGTCTGCGTCATGCCATATCTAAAGATGCAGATTCCAAGAGGAAAGGCCAGATTACAATGGGTTACCAGCTAGACCTATAGAAAAACCAGTATAGCACACTAATCTGTGGTCATATGGAGATAATACTGTGTTAATCAGTTGGATAAAAAAAGGACATCATGATTTGTAGCTTTCTTTAAGTCAAGGAGCCAAGCTTCTCGTGCAAGTGGGAACTAAATACTGTGATTTGACATCTATCAATGTCATAAAACTTCAGAAGGTTTGTGGCAATCCAACATTTGAAATAACCGGTAAAAATATATAGTTTAGAGTGTCAAAGCGACTGGTTTGGAAACTGGTATTTAGCAGTAGCACAGAAGGGTCTGTGTCATCAGACAGGCGTTCTGAATGATGTGGCGAAGAAGAAAGATGCACTGCATATTGAATGAACCATAGTCCAAGTATTTAGTTTCATGGAGCTCAATTAAACAGAAAATATTTTGTTACAGTTACTGTCAGTCTTTACAGCTGTTAAGGTACAATGTTTATTTAAAGAGTCCAACTCTTTCAGCGTCTAAATAAACAACGCTTTTGAACATTTTCATCTTCTGTAGTTGTAATGTGGTTTGGGACTCTCTACCACAAGCAAATTTAGCCAAAACAAATGTTGATAAAATCGGCATATTAATTTTTCTTTTTCACAAAGTCACTTTTGTTTTGCACCTCCAGAAACAGGCGGTATCTGCATCGCCCCAAAACCATCAGAACCAGACGCAGATATTGTTCCGGGGATGGCAATGAGGCCCTTCTTTGGCATCAAGCCGGTGCTCATGGACACTGAGGTGAGGTGCTTGACGGGCTTGTGTTTGTGTGTGCTCTGCCACAACAAATGATGGATGGCTGAGAATGGCCTGGAGGAGAGCATTAGGAATTAGGATTATAAAATAGCCACCAGCTGCGTCACTTTTGATACCCACCCTGCTCTCGCCCGTCACTCCCACTCTGTGCGTGCCAAAGTCCCTTAAAAATCTGTCACACTAATTTGTTGCTATCGAGGTTGCTTTTGTAATGCACAGATTGTGCAGACAGTTGGAAACATGTCTTTGACCTGATCTCTTTTCCGCTCTCACAACTGAAACACATTTTATGGAGCTTCACTAGATTTAGTGTTTACTTTGTAAACTGTAATAATTTCTGCAATGTTGCAAGTTGAACACTGCAATGCTGGAAAATACCTGCACACATTCAATGTTTTTATTAGCTATTATTACACTGATTGTAACTAATGCACTCTGATATTTTCTGTCTAAACATTTATCTCTGTTTTGTTTCTGCAGGGTAAAGTGTTGAGCTCTAATAACACATCTGGAGCTCTGTGTATGGCTCAGCCTTGGCCTGGGATGGCCAGAACTATTCATAACAATCACCAAAGATTCATTGAGACCTACTGCCAGCCTTATCCTGGTACAGTACGATGCGCTCAGAACAAAGAGTCTTTGGTTCCAGTCTTCTCTCCCTGTTTTTGTCCATGAAGCGAAACACTGAATCCTGCTACATTTCTTCTAATACTGCAGGTTATTTTTTCACCGGTGACGGTGCGTATCGCTCTAAGGAGGGGTATTACCAGATCACAGGTCGCCTTGATGATGTAATTAACGTGAGCGGTCATCGGATTGGAACAGCTGAGATAGAGGATGTAGTTGTAAGTGCGGTTTATATGTCAGCTATTTAACTGAATGTGCTTGTGTTCAGTGGAATCTGACTGAGGGTGTGTGTGTATGTGAGTGAGTGTGTGTGCTCAGAGTCCACTGCAGGGTGGGGTGCCCCTTTTGTAATTAATTACTGTTATAAATAAAGCCAGTTTGGCTGAATGAAGCAGTTTACTAGGCTGAATTATGCATTAGCAGATTATAAATGCTCTTTTAGGACCCTATTTACCCTCTAAAATGATCCAAAATGGTTTCCAACACATCAACCAGACAGACAGAAGAGACAGTCGGGTCTTATCCTTAGAAAGGGAAGTCTGGGTTCCAGAAAACACAAAGAACAAATAGATGGTGAGAAAATGAAGTGAGGGGAAGCAGCTTCTGAACTGACATCCAGTCTGAGCTGATATTAGCAACAGTTTGAAAGTAAAGACAGCATTTTGATGACAATCAGAGAAATTCACCTGATGTTACACTAATCATTTAGCGTTTACTGAACTCACAATTTTAAAAACAATATTCATCCATTATTCTGTTCCAGAGTCACGGGGGAAAGCTCGGCCTATCACAGCCATTAGCAGGCGAAGTCAGGGCACATCTGGGACAAGTAGCCAGTCCATCACAGGGCTTAGGTGTTGATATTTTAGGTTTTTCCCAGTGATCAATCATTACATATTTACTATCAGTTGAGTCCTCGTGATTTTGTGGTTGTGAAGATGCCACTGGTGTCACATTATCTGTTAAAAATCAAACACCAGCACCCCTCTATCTCAATGTTGACAATGAATGATATTTTATTACTTTGACAATAATCAAATAGAACATTACCAGAATATTTAATCTTAAAGGCTATTATGAACAACAAATAATGCAATATTATTATACGATTGGTATATCAGAGCCAGATTTAATACTATGTAAAATATATCTAACGTTAACTGTTTAATTTACAGCATTAACTAGAAAAGAAGGGGGTGCCAGGAAAGCCTGAATTTTCTGACACAGAGTAGAATAAGTTCACAGTAAGACAGGAGCTGCAATACAAACCTAAACCTGTGTGTTTGTTGGTGTGACATAGCTAATAGTTTATAGCACAGTGATTATATATAATTTAGTAACATTGCATGAAATCAGTATTGGAAAAGATTATAATGAACCACACGAGCCTCAGTTTGTGACACAGCAGCAGGTCCATCAGATGTTCAGATGACAGCACTGAGGATGTGAGACGAGGTGAGCTCATGTAGGAGGTGAAGTTATTCAGTTTACAATCATCTCCTGCTGTTTGTGTGCAGGTTAAGATCATGTATCTGTTTGCCTGTGATCGGTCTTAGTAGCAGAGAGATAAAGGATATAAGAGAAGGAATGGGGAGATGAAGGCTGCTCTGGAAGTAGTGAGGAGGTTGAGAAGGAAAAAAAAGAGAAACAGAAAGTCTTTGAGTGGCCGAGCAATGCAGAGTGTCTGCCAGAGGACTGAGGACTAGGGTCAGAAAAACTCACTGGTTAACAGAGATGTTGTTCAAACAATGATTCTCTTTCTCTCCAAATTAAATAAAGATGAAGGAAGTCTGGCCCTTAGACTTTATTATGTTTATTTATTGTGCTTACAGGCTAAACTAAAATCACATTTCTTATGTACGTCCTGCAGCGTGGGAAAAATATGCATCAGAACTATTGATCAAATCCCCATAGGCACCGCTGCTCGAGCCACTTGATTTGTTATGCTCAATCAGACAACTGCACATGCAAATTTGACATTGCAAAAACTCAACCTTAAACCATAAAAATGATCTAAATCTAATTTCTGACAGAATCAGTGTCCTGCAGTGGCTGAATCTGCTGTCATCGGATATTCACATAACATCAAAGGACAAGGTAGGCACCAGATTCTTGCCCCTAAATTGTTCCTATACTGATTTTCATTCATGGATCAAGATGCCTCATTTAAAAAACAAAAAAAGAACAAATAAAATTTTTTTTTTTTAAAAATCTCCCACAATAAGGCACTTTCCCTCTTTGGTTAATAAAAGTACTTTTCATTTCATTTTCAGGGGTGTATGCCTTTGTGGTGCTGAAAAAGGGTGTAGATGTAGTCGAGGCGGACTTGTCCCGGCAGCTCAATGCCATGGTCTCGGAAAAAATTGCCAAGTATGCCTGTCCAGACTTCATCCAGGTGAATTAATTCTCTGATTTTAAATAACAAACACAAAGTCAAGACTGGCTGCTCAGTAATTTAATCATTTTTTTGGGTGTGTGCCGCAGTTTGCTAAACGTCTGCCAAAGACACGCTCGGGTAAGATCATGCGGCGGGTGCTGCGAAAGGTCGTGGAGTGTGACCTGGATGGTTTGGGTGACCTCAGCACGCTGGATGATCCTGCAGCAGTTCAGGAGATTATCCAAGGCCATGAAAAGCTCTTAAAGAAATAACAACCATGGTAGAAAAATTCCTGCATGCAACAAGACTCTGAAGGTTACACCTGCTTTTTACTGTTTTCATATCTCTGTCCTAAAAAAATGTTTTAAAAATGTCAACATTGGTTTTTATTGTAAATATGAACATTTTATACAATCATGTCATAAAATGATATAAAAAATGACTTAAAAGAACATTGGTTTTATTAACTGTTGTAATCAAGAATGTGATTAAAAAAACCATTTACATAATTTCATATAAATGCACAGAAAATTATCAAAAATGTGGTTTTCCTGTCCTCATTTCTTCCTTGATGTGCGATTGTTTCTTTGAATCTTTCATATTCAAGTCAATTTCTGATCCAGTAAACATTTTTTTGAAAAAAAAAAAAAAAATACTGCCCTTTTCTGAGTCAGAAACTTAAACCTGCATGTAAACGTGGTTATTAGTGCCTGGTTGGGCTGAAACTGCTGCTCTTAATCATACTTGAATGATTTAAGGATTCTTTATGCTCTCGTCACTGTGGTCACATTTGTTCTGCTATTAGACTGGAGTTCCTGCTGGCTCCTTTTATCTTGGTCAACTCCCATCGTCCTTCTCCACAAAGCTTCAGCTGGACATCATGATACTGAGGAAAACAATATGATATTGTTAATAGTCTTTAATGATTTGTATAACTGATTTGAAGTGATATTGAGAGTGAATAGAGACAGGCTCGTCAGTGATTCAATATAAAACTCTAAAGAAAAGATTTAAAGGTTATAATCAGTTGTGAAAAATTCCATTTATTTATTAATGTACTTGTTGTAACCAGCTTACCTTCTCCAGACTGCTACGGTGGCCCAGACTGACCATTGTCATGCCCAGCTGTTTACAGGTTCTGTACAGCTGTGCTTCTGCTTCCTCGGTCAAAGCACTGGTGGCCTCATCTAAAACTAATTAAAAAAAACAAAAAAAACAACCTTCAATCAGCAGCAGCCTGAAAAGTTTAATACTGTCCTACAAACTAATCCAAATATCTTAAAGCTCTATATTCTTTCTTTGGTTAATATTTGGCAGAGATTTAGAGAAACGCACTGGCATATTTTGGCTGCAGGTAGAAGAGTCGTGCGAAGCAAAGACGTTGCATTTCCCCAGGAGACAGAACATCATACCTACATAACGATAAAAAAGTTCATGAAAAGGATTGTTTTGATTTATTTAACTGCGTGCACTTGTTCTTACCAGTTCCAGTCCACTTTTTCATCCAGCCCGCCTGTCCGTTGCAGGAGTTTGGACTACAGTGCACATATTAATCTAGTTTCAGTATCAATGTGTTAATAAATCCTTAATTATTTAATAAGATTTTAGCAGAGAATATACTAAATGATGACTGGTACCCACCACTCCTGCTAGCTCCAAGAACTGTATAATTCTGTCATCGTCCGCTGACCCTGAAAATCAATAAATTGTTGTTCCCACACTCAAAAATTATCACAGCAGTGCAAAATATAATACACAGGCTAAACTGATAACGGTTCATATGATATTTATAATCTGCTTTTAACCAGCAAGGATGGTACCTGATACAGGGTAAATATCCTTCAGCGGGTAGATCACCTGTTAGGAATAGCATATTCACTAAATCAACACTTATTAATTTAAAAGCAGTTCATTTAACAGAATTTTATGTGCCATTTCATAATTACAATAAATAAGTTGTGTATTCTATAGGGAAGAACCCTGAGTGGAGATATAAAAGTGACCTGTTCACGCAGTGTGCCATCAGTCAGGTAAGGTTTCTGTGGAA
>NC_136614.1:21952550-21955050 GCF_933228915.1 Telmatherina bonti | reverse complement strand
AAAATGAGCACCATTGCTGATCCCACCAAACTTCTGAAGCTGGAATAATCTTTATCTGCCAGCACGTTGTAGAAGTGACTGGGAAGCACACCCACTTGGTAAATGATCAGCTGCTCTGGTGGCAAGAAGAAACTGCATTGTCAGGATACGGCTTAAATGGGGACTCAAAAAAAAGAAAGAAATTAGGCAAAAGTTTTAGGTGAAGGTCAGAAAGACAAATAATGAACACAGCTACAATGAAGCTTTAGAATGTTACAAGAAAAAAATAGTCATCAAGTTGTTTTGTTGTTTGACTGGACTGTAAAGAATGTATTTCTTTTTTTGTATGTTTGCATCTGTTGTGGAAATTTTATGTTCTAACTTAGATTTTCAAAAACTTCATAATCCTTAGCCCTTGGAACAAGTGTTATTTTGACAAAAACAAAATAACAATCAGAATTCATTTCTGATGATGGCTTTGTAGGCTTTTTTAAAAGGTCATGATGAACTTAAGAACGGTGTCTGCTTATTTCTCTTACAGTCATAGCTAATGTGTAAAGGCCCTGAGATGTCTGCATTCAGACATCTGAGATCTGATTAATTGGAACACTCTCTTCCTTGAAGAGTTTCACAGCTCAGGAGTCAGATACCATGGTGCCATTAGGGAGATTTATGTCTTAGGGGTCAGTTTGACCTAACTTTTAAGCAACAACAGACATTTCTTGTTTAGAATAACATAGGTTTATGACATACTGTAGGCGAAGGCTTAATAAGTAGTTTTGGACCTCTGGGTTGTCTCTCCAATTTGCATTTTGTATGATTCTGTTCGGTTCAATAAACTTTGTGATCTTTTTCACTTCAGAACCAGACTCCTCGTCATCGACAGGCTTTTCTAAAACAGCATCATTATTATAATTATTATTATTGAAATACCTGTTAGGGTGACACCAAGCAGTGTCACAAACATCAAAACGCTTTGACTGGTCCATGATGGGAACAGGACTCTCTGGATGCTGCAGAACCTCTGAACAAACCTCCAGTCTAATTTTGGCCTGAGTTACAGAAAAGAAACTTTAAACACGTTGAAATGCGTTAGAAATTTAGACCTTTAAATGATCAAGACTTTCTTTTTACTAATGACACACACCAATTTCTCCTTAAACCAACACAGAACATGAACACTGAGTTGTCAGTACACTGTGGTGAGGGTTTCTTTTTTTGTTTTGTTTTGTATAGTTAAGCATTAGTAAAAAAATTACTAAAAATCTGAACAGAAAGAAACATGGGATAAATTTTAAGACTTCATCTGTTTTGTTTCCGATTTGATCCAGTCTTTACCTATTTGCAGCTTTCCCGGACTTCCCCAGGCAAGGCATCTGCACTGGCTGAGAGAGAATGATGAGTTAAAACTTCACACATGTGGTCCGTATTTTATATAGACAAATATGAACAGTTCAGGTTGTCCGTCTGTAATACAAGTTAACAATGAAAGAATTGTTAGCTCAGATATTTACAAACACACTTAAACGGGGATAAAATAACTACGTTTATTATCACCCCTTGTGAAAAACAAACTATTTTCTATGCTTGTTTGCTGTAAGCCGTCCCCTGCTTCGGACTGCGGCAAACGTTTCGGTTGGACTGTCAACAAGCGGACTTCCGGTTCATCTGGCTTCCTTTCATATTTTCAAAACAAAAGCTCCATTATCTCTTTCGCGTACTGGTTCTACTGGGTTCGCATCATTTACAACCCGGGTGACCCGTCGGCAGGCAGAGTGGGAGAGGTTTTCACTCTATTTACTACGTGTGATCAGCCCGGTATCAGCAGGTTGAACCGCTCAGATCCGACGGATTGTTTGGTGTAGTCAGAGGCCACTTTTTGATCACATGACGGATAAAAACAAAAAAAAATTAGAGTCGGCTTGCATATCAATTAAGAAAATGTTCAGTAGATAACTTCACATTAATATGATTCCTAAAACATTTTTACAACTATTTTAGGCAGCGAAGTAATGTAAAGTAATTCTCTTTATGTGTCCTACTATGGATAGCCTACTGTTGCACTTGTAACAGCTTGTAAATGGGTTCAAATTTATGGATTGATTGTTAACTTTTCAATTGTTTTTATAATCAAATCCTCCCTAATTCTTTTGTTTCGTCAAAGCCTATTTCGACTTTCCTTTAAGTTTCAAACTCCGCCACCGATCACCAATTCTCCCAGGGTCGCCGCTGATAGTAAAGGAGCGGACCCACTTATTGATTAAATACAATTTATATAACCAATTATATATATATATATATATATATATATATATATATATATATATATATATATATATATATATATATATATATATATATATATATATATATATATATATATATATATATATATATATATATATATACATACACACACACATATATATATATATATACATACACACATATATATATATATATATATATATACATACACACACATATATATATATACATACACACATATATATATATATAT